>NC_057403.1:32280134-32503429 GCF_019320065.1 Cervus canadensis | reverse complement strand
GAAATATCCCACCCTCACATTCTCCCACAGAGTTCAAAAGTCTGTTCTGTATTTCTGTGTCTCTTTTTCTGTTTTGCATATAGGGTTATCGTTACCATCTTTCTAAATTCCATATATATGCATTAGTATGCTGTAATGTTCTTTATCTTTCTGGCTTACTTCACTCTGTATAAGGGGCTCCAGTTTCATCCATCTCACTAGAACTGATTCAAATGAATTCTTTTTAACGGCTGAGTAATATTCCATGGTGTATATGTACCACAGCTTCCTTATCCATTCATCTGCTGATGGGCATCTAGGTTGCTTCCATGTCCTGGCTATTATAAACAGTGCTGCGATGAACATTGGGGTGCACGTGTCTCTTTCAGATCTGGTGTCCTCAGTGTGTATGCCCAGAAGTGGTATTGCTGGGTCATATGGCAGTTCTATTTCCAGTTTTTTAAGAAATCTCCACACTGTTTCCCATAGCAGCTGTACTAGTTTGCATTCCCACCAACAGTGTAAGAGGGTTCCCTTTTCTCCACACCCTCTCCAGCATTTATTGCTTGTAGACCTTTGCATAGCAGCCATCCTGACTGGTGTGTAATGGTACCTCATTGTGGTTTTGATTTGCATTTCTCTAATAATGAGTGATGTTGAGCATCTTTTCATGTGTTTGTTAGCCATCTGTATGTCTTCTTTGGAGAAATGTCTGTTTAGTTCTTTGGCCCATTTTTTGATTGGGTCATTTATTTTTCTGGAATGGAGCTGCAGGAGTTGCTTGCACATTTTTGAGATTAATTCTTTGTCTGTTGCTTCATTTGTTATTATTTTCTCCCATTCTGAAGGCTGTCTTTAACCTTGCTTATGGTTTCTTTTGATGTGCAGAAGCTTTTAATTTTAATTAGGTCCAGTTGTTTAGTTTTGCTTTTATTTCACATATTCTGGGAGGTTGGGTTAGCGAGATCTTGCTGTGATTTATGTCGGAGAGTGTTTTGCCTATGTTCTCCTCTAGGAGTTTTATAGTTTCTGGTCTTACATTTAGATCTTTAATCCATTTTGAGCTTATTTTTGTGTATGGTGTTAGAAAGTGTTCTAGTTTCATTCTTTTACAAGTGGTTGACCACTTTTCCCAGCACCACTTGTTAAAGAGGTTGTCTTTTTTCCATTGTATATCCTTGCCTCCTTTGTCGAAGATAAGGTGTCCATAGGTCCGTGGATTTATCTCTGGGGTTTCTATTCTGTTCCATTGATCTATATTTCTGTCTTTGTGCCAGTACCATACGGTCTTGATGACTGTGGCTTTGTAGTAGAGTCTGAAGTCAGGCAGGTTGATTCCTCCAGTTCCATTCTTCTTTCTCAAGATTACTTTGGCTATTCGAGGTTTTTTGTATTTCCATACAAATTGTGAAATTCTTTGGTCTAGTTCTGTGAAAAATACCGTTGGTAACTTGATAGGGATTGCATTGAATCTATAGATTGCTTTAGGTAGAATAGCAATTTTGACAATATTGATTCTTCCAATCCATGAACACGGTATGTTTCTCCATCTGTTTGTGTCCTCTTTGATTTCTTTCATCAGTGTTTTATAGTTTTCTATGTATAGGTCTTTTGTTTCTTTAGGTAGATATACTCCTAAGTATTTTATTCTTTTTGTTGCAATGGTAAATGGTATTGTTTCCTTAATTTCTCTTTGTTTTTTCATTGTTAGTATATAGGGATGCAAGGGATTTCTGTGTGTTAATTTTATATCCTGCAACTTTACTATATTCATTGATTAGCTCTAGTAATTTTCTGGTAGAGTCTTTAGGGTTTTCTATGTAGAGGATCATGTCATCTGCAAACAGTGAGAGTTTCACTTCTTCTTTTCCTATCTGGATTCCTTTTACTTCTTTTTCTGCTCTGATTGCCGTGGCCAAAACTTCCAACACTATGTTGAATAGTAGTGGTGAGAGTGGGCACCCTTGTCTTGTTCCTGATTTCAGGGGAAATGCTTTCAATTTTTCACCATTGAGGGTGATGCTTTCTGTGGGTTTGTCATATATAGCTTTTATTACTGGTTGGAGGTATGTTCCTTCTATTCCCTGCTTTTGAGAGTTTTAATCATAAATGAGTGTTGAATTTTGTCAAAGGCTTTCTCTGCATCTATTGAGATAATCATATGGTTTTTATCTTTCAATTTGTTAATGTGGTGTATTACATTGATTGATTTGCGGATATTAAAGAATCCTTGCATTCCTGGGATAAAGCCCACTTGGTCGTGGTGTATGATTTTTTAATATGTTGTTGGATTCTGTTTGCTAGAATTTTGTTAAGGATTTTGCATCTATGTTCATCAGTGATATTGGCCTGTAGTTTTCTTTTTTTGTGGCATCTTTGTCTGGTTTTGGAATTAGGGTGATGGTGGCCTCATAGAATGAGTTTGGAAGTTTACCTTCTTCTGCAATTTTCTGGAAAAGTTTGAGTAAGATAGGTGTTAGCTCTTCTCTAAATTTTTGGTAGAATTCAGCTGTGAAGCCATCTTGTCCTGGGCTTTTGTTTGCTGGAAGATTTTTGATTACAGTTTCGATTTCCTTGCTTGTGATGGGTCTGTTAAGATCTTCTATTTCTTCCTGTTTCAGTTTTGGAAAGTTATACTTTTCTAAGAATTTGTCCATTTCTTCCAAGTTGTCCATTTTATTGGCATAGAGCTGCTGGTAGTAGTCTCTTACGATCCTTTGTATTTCAGTGTTGTCTGTTGTGATCTCTCCATTTTCATTTCTAATTTTGTTAATTTGGTTTTTCTCTCTTTGTTTCTTAATGAGTCTTGCTAATGGTTTGTCAATTTTGTTTATTTTTTTCAAAAAAACAGCTTTTAGCTTTGTTGATTTTTGCTATGGTCTCTTTAGTTTGTTTTGCATTTATTTCTGCCCTAATTTTTAAGATTTCTTTCCTTCTGCTAACCCTGGGGTTCTTCATTTCTTCCTTCTCTAATTGCTTTAGGTGTAGAGTTAGGTTATTTATTTGGCTTTTTTCTTGTTTCTTGATGTAAGCCTGTAATGCTATGAACCTTCCCCTTAGCACTGCTTTTACAGTGTCCCATAGGTTTTGGGTTGTTGTGTTTTCATTTTCATTCATTTCTATGCATATTTTGATTTCTTTTTTTATTTCTTCTATGATTTGTTGGTATTATAGGTTGTGATATTTAGCCCTCCATGTCGTTTGAATTTTTAACAATTTTTTTCCTGTATGAGATCTAATCTTACTGCACTGTGCTCAGAAAAGTATGACTGGGAACGATTTCAATTGTTTTTGCATTTTCCAAGACCAGATTTATAGGCCCAGGATGTGATCTATTCTGGAGAAGGTCTCCAGTGCTGTCACTTGAAAGAAAATAGTGAGTTGATTTGTTTGGGGTGAAATGTCCTATAGATATCAAATAGGTCTAGCTGGTCCATTGTGTCATTTAAAGTTTGTGTTTCCTTGTTTCCTTGTTAATTTTCTGTTTAGTTGATCTATCCATAGTTTGGTGAGTGGGTATTAAAGTCTCCCACTATTATTGTGTTACTATTAATTTCCTCTTTCTACTCGTTAGTGTTTTGCCGTACATATTGCGGTGCTCCTATGTTGGGGTGCATATATATTATAATTGTTATAAATCTTCTTCTTGGATTGATCCTTTGATCATTAAGTAGTGTCCTTCTTTGTCTCTTTTCACATCCTTTATTTGAAAGTCTATTTTATCTGATATGAGTATTGCGACTCCTGCTTTCTTTTGTTCTCCGTTTGCGTGAAATATTTTTTTCCAGCCCTTCACTTTTAGTCTGTATGTGTCTCTTGTTTTGAGGTGGGTCTCTTGTAGACAGCATATATAGGGGTCTTGTTTTTGTATCCATTCAGCCAATCTTTGTCTTTTGGTTGGGGCATTCAACCCATTTACATTTAGGGTAATTATTGATAGGTATGGTCCCGTTGCCATTTACTTTGTTGTTTTGGGTTCACGTTTATACAACCTTTCTGCATTTCCTGTCTAGAGAAGATCCTTTAGCATTTGTTGAAGAGCTGGTTTGGTGGTGCTGAATTCTCTCAGCTTTTGCTTATCTGTAAAGCTTTTGAATTCTCCTTCATATCTGAATGAGATCCTTGCTGGATACAGTAATCTAGGTTGTAGGTTATTCTCTTTCATTACTTTCAGTACGTCCTGCCATTCCCTTCTGGCCTGGAGGGTTTCTATTGATAGATCAGCTGTTATCCTTATGGGGATCCCTTTGTGTGTTATTTGTTGTTTCTCCCTTGTTGCTTTTAATATTTGTTCTTTGTGTTTGATCTTTGTTAATTTGATTAATATGTGTCTTGGGGTGTTTCGCCTTGGGTTTATCCTGTTTGGGACTCTCTGGGCTTCTTGGACTTGGGTGGCTATTTCCTTCCCCATTTTAGGGAAGTTTTCAGCTATTATCTCCTCGAGTATTTTCTCATGGCCTTTCTTTTTGTCTTCTTCTTCTGGAATTCCTATGATTCGAATGTTGGGGCGTTTCACAGTGTCCCAGAGGTCCCTGAGGTTGTCCTCATTTCTTTTGATCCTTTTTTCTTTTTTCCTCTCTGCTTCATTTATTTCCACCATTTTATCTTCTATCTCACTTATCCTATCTTCTGCCTCCGTTATTCTACTCTTGGTTCCCTCCAAAGTGTTTTTGATCTCATTCATTGCATTATTCATTTTTAATTGACTCTTTTTTATTTCTTCTAGGTCTTTATTAAACATTTCTTGTATCTTTTCAATCTTTGTCTCCAGGCTATTTATCTGTAACTCCATTTTGTTTTCAAGATTTTGGATCATTTTTATTATCATTATTCTAAATTCTTTTTCAGGTAGATTCCCTATCTCCTCCTCTTTTGTTTGACTTGGTGGGCATTTTTCATGTTCCTTTACCTGTTGGGTATTTCTTTGCCTTTTCATCTTGTTTAGATTGCTGTGTCTGGAGTGGGCTTTCTGTATTCTGGAGGTCTGTGGTTCCTTTTTATTGTGGAGGATTTACCCCGTGGGTGGGGTTAGACGATTGGCTTGTCAAGGTTTCCTGGTTAGGGAAGCTTGCGTCAGTGTACTGGTGCGTGGAACTTGATTTCTTCTCTTTGGAGAGCAATGGCGTGCCCAGTAATGAGTTTTGAGATGGGTCTATGTATTAGGTGTGTCCTTGGGCAGCCTGTATGTTGACGTTCACGGCTATGTTCCTGCGTTGCTGGAGAATTTGCGTGGTATGTCTTGCTCTAAAACTTATTGGCTCTTGGCTGGTGGTTGGTTTCAGTGTAGGTATGGAGGCTTTTGGACAGTCACTTATTACTTAAAGTTCCATGTAGTCAGGAGTTTTCTGGTGTTCTCAGGTTTTGGGCTTAAGTCTCCTGCCTCTGGATTTCAGTTTTATTCTTCCTGTAGTCTCAGGACTTCTCCAACTATACAGCACTGATAAGAAAACTTCTAGGTTAATGGCGAAAAGATTCTCCCCCATTAGTGACACCCAGAGAGGTTCACAGAGTTACATGAAGAAGAGGAGAGGGAGGAGGGAGATAGAGATGAGGAGGAGGAGAAAAAGGGGGACTCAAGAGGAGAGAGACAGATCTACGCAGCTGTCTGTTCCCAGAGTGTTCTCCGTAGCCCAGTCACCTACAAAGATTCACAGAATTGGATTGGGAAGAGAAGGGGAAAGGAGGAAAAAGAGGTGTTCTGAGGTAGAAAACAGAGAGTCAAGATTGGGAGAGAATAATCTTCGGTTTAAAAATAGGGCTTCTCTTCTTCTTTTTTTTTTTGTAAGGTTATAGTGTATTGAAAATGAAAATTAAGGAGTAGTAGAGGAGTACTAGAGGACTTTAAAAGAAATAAGAGAAAAAGAAAAATAGAAAATAGAAGAGAAAAAGGAAAGAAAAAAAAGAAGATAAAAAGGAAGAAAAAGAAAAAAAGAAAGAAAAAAAAATTTTTTTCCCCCTAATTAAAAAAATCGTAAAAATCTATGGAAATGAAAGTTAAGGAGTAATGGGGGAGTAATAGGAGATTTTAAAGGAAAATAAAAGAGAAAAAATAAAAAAGAAAAAATAATAAAAAATAAAATAAAAAAAGAACAAAAAAAAAAAAGAGAGAAAAAAGTAAAATTATATCTAGGAGTTTCTCTGGAGCTGTTGCGGTCAGTGTGGGTTCGGCTCAGTTTCAGATAGCTCCTCGTTCCAGCTTACACTTCTCGATATCTACAGGCCTCTTCCGGTGTAGTCGGTGTTTTCTAGAGGGATTTTAATCTGTTGCACTGGTCCCTTCTGAGGTGGTTCCCTTTGTTTATTTGGCTTCTGTTTGCCGGTCTCTTCAGAGCCTCATTTCCGCCCTGACACAGGCGGGCGGAGGTGGACTCTTATTCAGGTAGCTAGTTCCGTCGCTCTGCGGGGCAGGGAGGGGCTGGCGCTGCCGGGAGGGGCTTGCACCGCCGGGACGGGCTGGCGCTGCTTTCTCCGTCTGCGCTGCTCAGGCTCCAGGCTGTTCTATATGGAGCGCGGCCCGCGCTGCGCGAGGTTCCAGCCCTCGGGTGTTCCACAAAAGCGCGGAAGGAAAAGCTGCGCCTGCTCTCTGTGCCTTCCCCGTCAGAGCGGTCCAGGCAGCGAGGGGCTTGATGGGCGCGCTATCCCCAGGTGTGGCGCACTCACTCCCTTCCGCGGACCCAGTCTCAGGTTCCGCTGGCGCCAGTCGGGCGCGCGCGCCTTCCGCCCTCCGCGTCCCCAGCCCCAGTCCCCGCCCGCGCCGGTCGGGTGCCTGCGCCCTGTGTCTCGCCGCGACCTTCCCCTCTCCCCTGCCTCCTGCCTCCGGCGGGGCTGGGCCGGTCCGCAGCCTGCGAGCTCTTCTCTGGATTTTCTCCGTCTCTTTGTTCTGCGAACGGCCGGCAGTGTGTTCGGGCCGGTTAATTTACTCTCTCTCCTTTGGTCTCCCACAGTTCAAGTTGGCACCTCACAGAAGCTCCCTCTGATTGTCCTCAGGGCACTCAGGCCCGGACCCTAGCCCAAGCAATGCCGCCTAAGATTCCCTTCCCGGGACGGATCTCCGTCCTTAGCTCTTTTGTCTCACTTTTAATCTTTTATATTTTGTCCTACCTCCTTTCGAAGACAATGGGCTGCTTTTCTGGGCGCCTGATGACCTCAGCTAGCGATCAGAAGTTGTTTTGCGAAGTTTGCTCTGCGTTCAGTTATTCTTTTGATGAATTTGTAGAAGAGAAAGTGGTCTCCCCGTCCTACTCCTCTGCCATCTTGGCTCCTCCGGAGAGTGAGTTCTCATCTGCCTGCTTGTGTTGCTTTTCTGTCACCACCCTAACAAATTACCATGAACTTTGTGGTTTAAAACAATACAGATCTATTATCTTACAGTTCTGTAGGTCAGCAGTCCAAAATGGCTCTCCCTCAGCTAAAACCAGAGTGTTGCAGGGCTACTGTCTCTTCTGGAGCCTTTGGGGGAGAACCCATTTCCTTGCTTTTTCTATCTTCTGGGAGCCACACACATCCCTCAGCTCATGATCCCCTTTCTCCCTCTTCAAAGCCAGCAGTGTTGGGTCCAGTCCTTCTCCCACTTCCATCTCTCTCTTCTGCGTTTATGAACCATTGTGATTACTTGGGGTCCCCCCAGAGACTCCAGGAAATTCTCCCTTATTTTAAAGACAGATGATTGCCAATCTTGATTCCATCTAATTCCTTAATCCCCCTTTGCCACGTAAATTGGCATATTTACAGGTTCTTGGTATTAGGACATGGGCATCTTTGATGGGGGAGGTGCCAGGCCTTATTCTGCCTACCACACTGCCCCAACACCCAGGAGGTTAGGGCCCTCCTTTCTCTGATAGGTCTGCTACTCAGCATGATTCATAGAATGTTAGAGCTACATGTTTGCCTTGATGTCATTGGTCTTACACACAGCATTATTTATTGCAGCATTATTTATAATAATGGAAGATTAGGAGTACCCTAAGTGTCTATCTGTAATAAAATATTATTATTGTAGGAATAATATTGTAAATTATGAAACAGCCATATCATAGTATATTGTGCAGCCATAAATACAACATGGGGAGATTTTAGTTACATGGGGAAATGATTATGATGTAATACAAAGTATAATATGAATTTATGCATTATGTCCCAACTCTGTACATTATACACATGATTCAAAAGATTTTTTTTAGACACTGGGAGTTTTAGCTAATGAGAGACATGAAAGGAAGAACAACAGTCCTAAGGTGGAAGCTAGAGGGAGCCGCCTGGTTGAACTGAGTATAGGAGAAGTGTCTGTTCTTTGTTTGCTAAGACTCAATTCCAAGTTTTTCTAGCCACAGTGCTTTTAAAAAACAGATTCTCTGAAATTGTCACCATGGATTTTCCATGTGAACGTCAATAGGAAGTTCCCTTGCTTCTCGCTCCCATGCTCACTCACCCCTTCCCACCCTGGCCCCTGCCTTCTTCAGGAGCTGAAGGAGGCCTTGATCTGGGGATTGTGAAGGTCATGGATGAGGTGAAGCAGCCCCTGCAGCTGAAGAACCGTGGGAAATATGAGATCATGTTCAGGTAACCTAAAAATTATCGAGCATATGGTCGTCCACATCCTCTCGTGGCAAGAGGAGTGTTGCCTGAGAGAGTTTTTATAAAAAGTCCATCAAGGAAATTCTAAGAACCATCTCAGCTGTTAGTCTCTCTTAGCTTCAAATGAATGGAATCCCAGCTGCTCTGCAGGTTGAGCCACAGGGGCCTGGGGGTGGGGAATTTGGAGGAGGAGATACTGGGGTGCAGGGAGGTCTTAGGGATTGAGAGAGAGACTGGAGATGGGGGTCCTGCCCTCAAGACATCCTGCCCGCCTTCCAGCTCCTCTCTGTTTCATAAGCTGTTGTCTACGTAAGATTTCACGTTTGACAGCCTGGTGGGAGACAGCTCCAGCTTGTGCTCATCTTTAGATTAAAAATAAAGCCCTAAATAAAGAAGGCTCCTTAAGGAGGAAGAAGTGGCTCTGGGGCAGGGAGGGAGGAGGTCCTCAGGCAGCGCCAGCACCCACAGCTGGTCGATGTTATGGAAGGTCGTCCTTCTCCCAGAAGAATTTGAAGTTGATAAAGGGACTTCCCCCACCACACAGACTTAATAGGAACTCCATATATTCATGAGTATTTCATTTCAGTTCAAAGAATGCTGAAACTAGAGAGGTCCCACCTTAATACTGCTGTTTCTTAGAACTACAAAATGAAATAAGTTACTATAAATAAATGCTAAACAAACCTAGAAGAGAGCCACAGTCACTTTGGAATTAGCGCTAAATGGCATCTTTCACATTGTGAGTTTTATTTTATAGATTATGATGGGTGTTACCCCTGCTCTTTTAGGCTACATGGAACAGTCTCCCTCAAGTTGGAGCAGGTGATCAGGGTTCACTGAAAGGATGGATGTGCAGGGAGGTGAGGCAGCTCAGGCAGCAGGCATGCTATAGTGAAGGGCCAGATCTCCTGGAGTGAGCATGGGGATGACCTGTGGGTCCCTATGGCAACTCCACGCGTCTCGCCTCAGCTGAGGTTTCTTGCTCCAGCTCCAGTCCCCAAGCTTTTCTCTGCGGCCTCTCATCTCACTTGCATTGGGCCAGGGCTGCGCTTCTGAACACCTCGGTTGGATGACTTCTGCCCCTGCCCTTTCAGTCCTTCCTTAGATCCCCCAGCTTCTGCATTACAGTTCCCTCTATGTCTACTGCATTCAGTCTTAGAGCAAGAAGAGAGACAGAGAGAGAGAGAGGGAGACAGAGAGGCAGGGAGAGGGAGAAATGAATTGATTTGGTCCTTATCCAATATCACATGTTCCTGTTAGACAGAGCTCTCCTGCAAGGACATCTCTTAACCATGGGCTGGAGATAGCTATCTTTGCCTCAAGCCTCAGTGCCTGGCCTGGTCAATCCTGGCTAAGGAGTGGTCACAGAGTACAGAGCACAGTGAACACTGCTCGGCATAGTTGTTAAACAGGGCTGGGGACGTGGCAGGTACCTACCAGTCTAGAGTCTCATCTCTGGTGTCTTGAGCTCCCTAGATAATGACTTAAACTGACTTTTTCTTCTTGTCACTCAGCTTTTCTGTGGAATCCATAGGGATTTCAGCAACCAATATAAGTTCCATGATCACAGTCCAACCCAAGAAGGGCTCACTGACCATGACAGAAAAGCCCACAAATGTCCAGGTGATCTTCCATGCAAAGAAGGAAGTGAAAATCGAGAACCAGCCAGTTCTGCGCTGTCAGGTAAGAGAGCTTGAAGGGATGACTCACACGGTGGCAGGTGCCAAAATGAAGCTTATGTAGTCTGACCCATGCCCTGAGCGGGAAAGGGAGGGCTGACCTGGTGGCCACCAGACAGGGTTCACCGGGGCTTGGGGATCCACAGGCACAGATAGGTCAGATGGGAGGTGTTCAGAGTCATCAGAAATTGAAGCTCCAGAGAAGAAATGTGGCCCCCGGTCTTTGGAAGAGACCAGACCAGAGACAGGGAGGCTGAGTTCAGTCATCAAGTGCAAAAGAAAAGGGGGAAGTGAAAATGGGAGGCAGAGTTGGTGCATGTTGACCCGTAGCTGGTACACAGTAAGTTTCATGTTAGCATTTACTCGTATATAATGCAATTATGTAAAGAGAATAAAGAATATGGCTTTGTGTCAATGAAGAAAATAAGGAATGGAGTAGACAGCCATAGACATTATGCTGGCATCTGTTATTCTGGTAGCTGACATCTTCCCAATCTGTCTTCCCTTTCTAGATTATTGAGCCTAATATCTCAGAAGGAGGTGAAATGATTGCCAGCATCCCGATTAAGTTTTCTGTGACTGCAGTGTTCTCCAAATACAACATCAGCCCCTCCTCCATCATCAACTTCGGGGCTTTGATCTATGGCACTCGTAAAAGCGCCTTCTTCACCATAGAAAATCTAGGTGTGATCGACTTCAAATATGCTCTGTATAGAATGACAGGGGAGAGCCCCCTTCATCAGAAGAAAGTGTAAGACAAGTATTTACTTAACTCAAAACATCCCCTGGTTAATTGGTGCTTTTTACTCTCCCATGAGCTTTCATATATTTTATCTAAACTCATCCACCCAATCCCCCTTCATGGGTGAGGTTACTAAGGTTTAGAAATGGCTCATCCAAGATTATCAAAAACATCACCAGTGAATCTCAGTTCTGAACCCACATCTCTGACTCCAAATTTCACATGCTTTTCAACTGCTGTCCAACATGCGGTGCATGTTAATTGAATAAATGTAAAGTCTCCTGCTTGGGATTGTGTCTGTTGTCTCGATGCGCCTAGTGTGCTGCGTTGCTTACCAGTAATTACCAGTAATTGACAGACAGTTGCTTACTGTCTGTCATTCTGTAGAAGTCAAGGGATGATTATAACAGCAAGCTAAATCAAAAGAAAGCATGATGTTTCATGATATGAGGAATGGCAAAGAGTACCCTAGAAATTTGGACTAGAGAAAAACTGGTGAGGCCTCTACCTTCCTGGGACTGTCTTTACCTTGTCCCCATGAAGACACTCAATCACTATAACTAACTTAAAAATTGTTCCAACAAAGAACTGTAATTTTCACAAAGTGTTTGTCAGTCAACTAACCGAAACAGTTCATGTTTTTGAGTGCTTTTGGCTTTGATTTGATTGTCATATTCTTGGTTTTTGGTTGTTTTTTTTTTTTTTTTACAAATTAGGGACTATTTTTACCAATTCCCAGGTACTTTGTCTTGGCTTTCTAATGAACTGACTTTCTTAATAGTCATTTAAGACTGACTTTCTAATTAATGGTTTTAAATCAGACACACAGCTTTACATTGTTTGCAATCATTTCATGTTTTGGTGGAGTAATACGAGTAAATTTAACTCCTCTTCCGTTTTGGCAAAACATTTACAATTGTTATTTACTTGCAGTAATTTTAATGTCCTTATGAGTCATAGTTAATATGTATAATTTCTGCATACTTTTCTCATACTTGTTAAATGAGTTTGGCTGTTAATAAATAAGTTGACCATGCTCCCTGATGCCCTCTGGGCAAGGAAAGGCCCTTTCCTCCATTCCAAGAAGAAGGGACCTTGCAAGCAAGCAGGTAGGTGGTATGTCATGATTACCCCACCCTGAGGGTGTATTCCCACTTCTTTAATCAGAGCCACCCATGTTAGATATGCAAGATCCCGAGAAAGCGAGAACTTCTACAAGACTGGACCTTCCAAAACAACCAAGTTCTCTGACTCTGTTCAGAAAGACGTGAACATCACAAGCCAGGTGAGCACCCTTTTCTTTGTTCAACAGAAACCCTGTAAGGCCTCCTGCAAACTAGTTCTCCCAACAGATAATTCCCAAGGATACCAGGATTTGAATTTTGAATAGTCCTACTATGGCAGGAACATTAGTTGTAATGAAACTATCACTTTCATATTAAAATAAGGAATTGTGACTTTTAATTTGGATGTCCTCTTTTGCTTTAAAACCTTCATTGGTTCCTCATTGCTTTACAATTAGTGTCTACTCTTCATAAGTATTTTCATCAAGAATCTTTTGTTGGACTTCCCTGGTGGTACAGTGGATAAGAATGCCCCTGCCAATGCAGGGGACAAGGGTCCAAAGATTCCACAGGAAGATTCCACATGCCACAGAGCAATTAGGCCTGTGGGCCACAACTGCTGAGCTTGTGTGCTGCAACTACCAAAGCCCATGCACCCAGAGCCTATACTCTGCAACAGGAAAAGCCACTGCAACGAGAAAGCCGCACACTGCAACAAAGAGTAGCCCCTGCTCACTGCAACTTGAGAAAGCTCACACAAAGCAAGGAAGACACAGCACAGCCAGAAATAAAATTTAAAAAGAATCATTTGTTGATACAAAACAAAAGCCCATTCAGATTGGCTTAAATGAAAGAAGATTTGAAGGCTTTTACTTCTGGTAATATGAAATAGATGATTGTTCCCTATTCTTACAAATAAGTACAACTGAAAACCATGAATGTTATGTATAAAACAAATATAGAAGACTGAGGAACAGAGAGAAAAAACTTCACACCAGCTAAGGTTCTTGGGACCCAGCAGACATCACAGTGATGAGTTCCCTGAGATTTCTTTTTACTTCGTACTTCTCAGATTTGGTACTGAGGGAGCCAAGCAATCCAGAAACATCAATAAGCACAGACCAAAAGCCTGCTCTCCCTAGCCAAAGAACCAGAAAAAGGGTAGTCTAGCAAGACAGGAATGTTCAAATAAGAGCTGTAATATCACAGTCAAACATGACAGAGAAATCTGTGGTCCTACACCACATATTTCAAGAAAAGACCCACAGGGAACCTAGACTTCCTACTCAATTCAGGCTGTAATGAGGTCAAAGTGATATCCAAGAACACTCAGCAGAGAGCCAGAAATTCATTACCCACCACCACCTCAGCCGTTGTCAACAGAGACACCAATTGAGAAGCCTTGACTTCCACTCCAACCCTGTGGAAATGAGCTGCCCTTCCCCTCCCCCCAGTGGACTTCCTACTCTGTGGAATCAGCAGAACAGTAATGAGACACTATTACCCTCCCCCCCCCACCTCCGAGGGTAATACTGGTCTAAGACTAGTGGGGAACTGGAACTCCCACCCTTGCCTGGCAGCAGTAAGAAGTCCAGTGTGGAATCTGGACTACTGTCCCCACCCAAGAGGTGTCTGAGAAAGCCAGCTCAAAGAGAAGTTTAGTAGGATCCAGAGTCTCATCATGTAATATCCAAAATGTCCAGGTTTCCACTGAAAATCACTCAGCATATCAAGAACCTGGAAGATCTCAAACTAAGTGAAAATAGGTAAGCAATAGATGCCAACACTGAGATGACCAAAATGTTAGCGTTATATGACAAAGATGGTAAAGCAACCAACATAAAAATGCTTCAAAACGCAATTACAATAGGGCAAAAAAAGGAAGGAAGCTCCTAAAACCCAGAGGAGTGCATGATAACATCCCATGTTTTGAGCAGATTCTGTGCCCGTTGCTTTGTTAACTGCTTCCTGCACATTCTTTCACTGAAGCCTCCAGTGGTCTCAGGGTAAAGGCTTTAGCTCCATTTTCTGGATAAAACTGAGACTCAGAGAAGTCACTTGACCAAGGTCCAACAGTTAATACACAGGAGGGTTTGAAGGCTGAGATTCAAACCCAGGACTATCTGACTCAAAGGTCGATACTCTTAAGCCCTGCCCCTCTGCTGGGAGCTTCCCATCTGGATAAGTGTTGTACTATGTGGAATGTGTCTATTTCCTTAAAACCCCCACTTACCCATGATTGTTCAGAAGGAATATGTAGAGAAAGAAGCGCTGAGAGAGCCTGTTCCTGAAGGACTGCCCGCCCCCACCCCCGGCCCTCCAGGCCTCCAGGAGCACAGCTGGGGCCCAGAGAGAGCTTGTGGGGAGGGCCTCCCATCCCCGCCACCCAGTCCCTCTTGACACCATCTCATGACTCTGGTGGAAGGGCTCAGACCCTGCCACTTACTCTGCCCCTGCCCCTCCTGCAGGCTCGTTTCACCCACGGCATGTTCACCGTGTACCCTGGGTTTGGTACTATCCCTTCTGGAGGGACGCAGGTCATCACTGTTGACTGTGTGGCTGACCCCGTGGGAAGATGTGAAGAGTTCATAGCAATTGATATCTCTGACCGAGATCCAAGAGACCAGCCCGCTGGCATCCCATACAGCCTGTTGGCTGAAGCCTGTCAGCCAGGTACTGAGCGCTCAGATGGGGCAGCACCCCTTAAAAGACCTTCCTCTATAGCAGACCCCTCCCCCTGCAGGCCCCTAATAGACATTGCTAGGCTTCTTCCTTTGGGACCTTAGAACTTCCTGTGGTGTCTTCAGCCATATTTTTCCTTAAAGACTTACAGGGCACGCACACACCTAGAAGAGGATGTGCAGCTTTAAATTCCAGCTCTTCCTGAGTTTGGTCCGGGATTCTCAGATGGACAGTGTTATCTGGGAATCGTGGTGTGATGGGGTGTGGTGCAGGGTGACCTGGGAATACTGAATTCTGCTCAGCTGAGATCTTGCTGGGTTTGAGTGGCCAGACCACTCCCTGTGCAAATGTGCCCAGGGAGTAATGATCAGGCACAGAGCAAGTTTGGAGCACAGAGACAGCTCCTCTTGCTTTGGTTCTAGGTCCCCAGCAAACTTGCACCAAAGTGAGCTGAATGCTTCCTTCTTTCCTCAGCTCACCCCAGATCTCATCCTCCTTTCCATTGGAAGGAGAAGGTGGTTGGAGTCTGGAGACCAGCAAAAGCAGTCCAAAAAGGAAGAGAAGATAGAATTTGTCCCACCCCTCACACTCCCTTGTATGAATCCCCCCGTCTCTCCCCGTGATTGTCCTTTGTCGGAGTCTGAATCTCCAAGTTAGGGATTACAGAGAGTAGAAACTGGGCACTTAGGCTCCGTC
The DNA here is from genome assembly GCF_019320065.1 of Cervus canadensis. Taxonomy (NCBI): domain Eukaryota; kingdom Metazoa; phylum Chordata; class Mammalia; order Artiodactyla; family Cervidae; genus Cervus; species Cervus canadensis. Next base: position 32,488,013 of record NC_057403.1, on the reverse strand, counting down.
TCACAGTCTTCCCTCCACTCCCCAGCCTTTGTGACTGACAACAACAGCTTGATATTTGAGGAGCACCAGCTCTGTAGCAGCGCCAACCTGAACAGCGTCCTGCAGACCGTAGAGAGCGGGGGCTTGTATGTGGAGGATGAGAACAAGTTCATCTTCTGCAGCGTCCTGGTGGGCCATCAGGCCAAGGCTCGGTTCAAGATCTGCAATGTGGGAAAGATCGCCTGTGACGTGAACATCGTGGTTAAGCCCATCTCCAACAAGGTAGGTAGCCCCGGTCCACCTGATTGGACTGGTCCACCGTGGCCCTGGTCCACTGTGGTTGGTGTAAAGCCAGGGCGGGAGCTCTTGGAAACCCCTGCTGTGGAGCCTGCATCTCTAGTGGGAATTTTCTGGCTCTCGGCCTCCCTGGAAGTTATGTGAGGGGACATGCGTCTGTCCCAGGGGATGTCTTCTCTGGGTACCCTGTGATAAACGGGTTCACATGACAGCGCGGAGCATTCCCGCACCAGACACTCGCCGTGTCTACAGGACAGAGACTGTGGGGAGAGCCGAAGTGTAGTGCCAGCTCTGGCAGGCTGCTCAAGGGGTACACTGGGCTGGCAAAAGAGGTTTGGGAGATGCCGCTCTATAAAGTGTAAGATGAGGTGAGCATTTATTGACCTCCTGCTGTATTCTGAGCACTGTGCTGATGTTCGTTTATCTCATTTCACCCTCAGAAATTTGTATTATCAGATTTTGTATTATTCTCCCCATTTTATCATTAGGAAAATTGAGACTCAAAAATGCTGCATTCTTCCCCTAGGTCCCATAGCCTAGGGATATATAGCTTGGTTTAAAACCCAGCTTCGTCCGCTTAGTAGCAGAAGTGAAAATCACTCAGTCATGTCTGACTCTTTGTGACCCCCTGGACTGTAGCCCACCAAGCTCCTCTGTCCATGGGATTCTCCAGGCAAGAATACTGGAGTGGGTTGCCACGCCCTTCTCCAGGGGATTTTTCCGACCCAGGCATCAAACCCAGGTCTGCTGCATTGCAGGCAAATTCTTTACCATCTGAGTCAATACCAGGTAGAAAATAAGTGCCTATCTTGGGCTCTGCCAGACCAAAACTGCCTTTCCTCTCTAAGTTGGACCATACTGAGACACTGTTTCCTTGCCATGGAACAGAAAATTCAGGAGACCAAGAGAAAGGACTGAGTCAGTGGGTTTCACTCCTGTTAATTTCCAGTCAGTGTGCTGCAAACACTGCCTAGTGTCTCTCAGCCAGATCAGTTCTCCAGCCAAAGGTAGAGTCTTGACCTTGGTGGTCCTTGTGCCCCAGAGTCACGTGAGAGTAAGTTCTCACAGCTAACAGTGGTGGGGAGGTGACCTAGAGGATTGGCCTAGCCTAGAGCTGACAGTAGTGTGCATTCTTGGGGAACCATCACTGCAGAGGGCCAGGGGTTGAGAGACTGTCATCACTTTCTGACCTTCTTGGGACAGGAAAGGGCAGCTTTCTCCCTATTCCATTGCTAAAAACATAAGAAATGAGCAAGCCTGACTTCTAAACAAAGATAGGTTTTTAACAGGGATTTGTAGACATTATGTTGTTGTCCTCCTGTGTTTTTTTCTTTTTTTACATGAAGCAAAATTTTAATTTCTGGCTCTTACAAGACCTTTTACAGTAACTCAAAAATAAAGGGATGGAACAAGTCTTATCATTCCAATCTACCCAGTGTAACTAATTAGTTACCCAGGCACCAGTTCCTCTATATTTCTTCCACCCCTTTGGGAAAATGGACTACAGAGAAACCTAGTACCTCTTGAGCAGTTCCATTCATTCCATGAATCAGTAGGCACTGATGTGCTTCACCTTCTAGCCCAGGCTTCAGACATCGCACCGTATTAACCTTTGGTGATGGGTGCATCCCTAGCTGAATCTGCCTCATGTGGCCTCAGGGGCCCAGTGACCGAGGCCCACACTTTTCCAGACAAATGCATTCTGTCGTCTCCTTAATTGGCAAATTATCCTTTGGAAAGGGCAAAGAAATTATACTCTCAGCTTAAGAGCAAGAAGGAATAGTCACTCTTGAATCCCACCTGCCTCCCATGAGAACAAAAAATCCTTTAGAGGTCGTGCCCGCAGTCTTCCCCAAACAGTGCCCCAAGACAGGAGCAGATAAAGTGCTGCAGGAGGTGGTTCTAACTAGCACTCTTAGAATTGCAAGGAGCAGAAACCCACTCAGAATGGCTCCACCATATCAAGGTTTGCTTCGGTGAATCCGAGACCTCACACGCAGGATGGAACACAACCTGTAGCCGGAGGCCTGGGAGACTGACTGGAATTGTCACCTAAAATCAAACTTTCAGAAGATCATCTGCCAAAGACCACGTGTCTCTCACACATGGTGTCTCCATTGCTCCTTTCTCTCATCTGGCTTCTAGGCCAAACCTCACTTCAATAACCACCAGGGGTCTCTGGCATCTGAAATTTATTTGTGTGTGTATGTGTGTGTGTGAGAGAGAGAAAAGTGGGGGTGGGGTGGGGTGGATCTGCTATCCAAGATACAGTTTAGTTCATCTGATTGCAAAGACCACAAGTCTGGCCAAGTCCAGCCAATTAATGCTTAGGGTTGGGTCCCCAAGAACCCAGGCCATGCCTTTCAGGAGCAGGATTGTCCAAGTAGTGGGACAGGCCTGCACAGAGTTTAGAGGAGGGAAGTCATAGCAGGGCCAGTAGAGATGAGCAGCAAGCCCTGTGTAAACACCAAGTGGCATACACACCAGTCCCTGCTCCTCTTCCCCTTTCCAGGTCTATGCCCGCATCACGGACATCTTTGAAGTGGAACCCAACAAGATGTGTGTTGCTAGCCGCTCGCACGCCTTTGCCACAGTGTCCTTCACCCCACAGACCATGCAGACCTACCAGTGCATCTTTGAGGCCACCTTGGACGGCTTGCCCAGGTACCAGCTCCCCAGCTCCCCTCCTCCAGCAGGGCTGCAGGCCATGCTCTCTGTGGAATGTCCTTCCTGCCTTGCTAGGCTGACTGGCCTCTATCTTCCCGTTCCCTGCAGCAACCTGACCAAGAACCGAAGCCTTGTGTTTGATATCGTTGGAGAGGGGAACCTCCCTCGGGTGACCATTGTGCGGCCAGTTCTCTACAACCAGTATAGAAACCCCTTACTTCTCTTTAAGAGGCTTCTGCTTGGTCATTCGGAGACACTGCCTCTTATCCTCAAGAACAGCGGTGCCATCCCTGCCAAGGTACTGCTGGAGGGTGAGCATGGGGTGAAAAGGGAGAGTCTCCTAGAAGTGAGACTTTTGATGTTGGGGTCTCTGCCATCCCTAACTTGTGAGGACTTCTTTCATGTTCCTCATACGGGAGCATGGGTAAGACATGGGACTTGCAGAGGGACCCAGGGTTGGTCTGATTACTAGGACGCTGATCCATGGTACACTGGAAATGACAGTGCAAGGCAGTGAGTGGTGATATACACCAAGCTGAACGAATAGGATTATGGCTGTTCTGAGTGTCTTTGTTTTTTCACTTTTTTTTTCTGTAATGAACACTGCATCTGCAATAAAGAAAAGAAATGAAAGAAACGTCATCAGGGGTGAGAGATATAACATCTGAAGGGACTTTGGGTTCAGCACTTATGTTTTTATTTTACAAAAAAGGTGATAAATCGTGTAAGTATTATACAATGAACTGTAGGACTTTGGAAAATGACCTACTCCTATCTAGAAGATACTGGTTTTTAGGAACTCACATTCATGCAAGTCCTCATAGAGTGATGAATATTCATTTCCATTTTATTTTTGTTGTTGCATTAGTTGCTTAGTTGTGTCCAACTCTTTGAGACCCCCATGGACTGCAGCCCACCAGGCTCCACTGTCCATGGAATTCTCCAGGCAAGAATACTGGAGTGGGTAACCTTCCCTTCTCCAGGGAATCTTCCCAACCCAGGGATTGAACCTGGGTCTCCTGTATCACAGGCAGATTCTTTATCATCTGAGCCACCAGGAAAGCCATCATTCCCATTTTATTAGTCTAATATACCTTTTACAACTGATTTGTCGATAACAGAGGGCTTGGCAGCCCCATTTTAACACTACATAGCTGGGTGTTCCAGAAAGTCCCCATACTCTCTGGACCTCTGCTTCCTTATTTGAATAGCAAGAGCTGAGCTAAATTTTTTATTTCTCCTTTCCAGGTCTAATATTTAGTACCTCTCTCTTAATAAGGAACTGAAAACAATGAGCCCTGGGCACAGTGATCTGGGGTCAAGAGGGGTACTCCCCCACAGCACAGTGTCTCTCCCTCAGTTCAGAACGCGTGAGCAACCTGTACGCTTAACGCTCCGTCTTGTCTTCCTTCTGCCAGCTGCATGTTGACCTGCAGGACCAACTAGGAGTCTTCTCCCTGAAAGGGAAGCCTTCTACCTCCTACATCTACATCACGGAGGAAAACAAACCACAAGCAAAAGGTAAGTAGGGTGAGTATAGCTTCTGGAGAGCAATGGGTGCCAGTAGCTGTTTTGTTAGGAACTAATGTGTACAAGCCTTTGACTGTGTGGATCACAATAAACTGTGGAAAATTCTGAAGGAGATGGGAATACCAGACCACCTGACCTGACCCTTGAGAAACCTGTATGCAGGTCAGGAAGCAACAGTTAGAACTGGACATGGAACAACAGACTGGTTCCAAAAAGGAAAAGGAGTACATCAAGGCTGTATATTGTCACCCTGCTCATTTAACTTATATGCAGAGTACATCATGAGAAACACTGGGCTGGAAGAAGCACAAGCTGGAATCAAGATTGTCAGGAGAAATATCAATAACCTCAGATATGCAGGTGACACCACCCTTACTGGCAGAAAGTGAAGAGGAACTAAAGAGCCTCTTGATGAAAGTGAAAGAGGAGAGTGAAAAAGTTGGCTTAAAGCTCAACATTCAGAAAACTAAGATCATGGCATCCGGTCCCATTACTTCATGGCAAATAGATGGGGAAACAGTGGCTGACTTTATTTTTCTGGGCTCCAAAATCACTGCAGATGGTGATTGCAGCCATGAAATTAAATGACGCTTATTCCTTGAAAGAAAAGTTATGATCAACCAAGACAGCATATTAAAAAGCAGAGACATTACTTTGCCAACAAAGTTCCGTCTAGTCAAGGCTATGGTTTTTCCAGTGGTCATGTATGGATGTGAGAGTTGGACTATAAAGAAAGCTGAGTGCCAAAGAATTGATACTTTTGAATTGTGGTGTTGGAGAAGACTCTTGAGAGTCCCTTGGACTGCAAGGAGATCCAACCAGTCCATCCTAAAGGAGATCAGTTCTGGGTGTTCATTGGAAGGACTGATGTTGAAGCTGAAACTCCAATACTTTGTCCACCTGATGCAAAGAGCTGACTCATTTGAAAAGACCCTGATGCTGGGGAAGATTGAGGGCAGGAGGAGAAGGAGATGACAGAGGATGAGATTGTTGGATGGCATCACCAACTCAATGGACATGGGTTTGGGTGGACTCCGGGAGTTCGTGATGGACAGGGAGGCCTGGCTTGCTGCAGTTCATGGGATCACAAAGAGCCGGACACGACTGAGCGACTGAATTGAACTGAACTGAACTGAATGTGTACTCAGCCCGAGTCAGATGTTCAGCCTTGTCACCAATGGCCTCTCTCGGCAAGACTCCTTCCCACACAAGGGCTGCTTTCCCTTGAGTCCAGATCTTTACAGATACATATTCCTTTAAATTGACTCTAGATCATGTCTCTCTCTTCTCATTGCAGCAAAGAAAGCTCACACAGCTTCCCTGGTTGTTCCTCCTGGAGAAATAGCCGGATTTGATGTTGTTTTCCACCCCAAGAAAGTTGGGAGAATGGCAGGCATCCTTCGCTTGTCAGTGATCAACAACCAGTACGAGGATACAGTCATCCACATGGTGGGAGAGGGCTATGAGGATGACATCACCTTGGACAACATCCATGGGCTGGTGGCTTCCTCCAGCCCTGAGTCCTCAGATGTCTCTGAGGTCATTGAGGAAAGCACCATGGAAGACTTGGTGTCAGGTGAGAGAAGCAGCAATGAGGTGTTGACAACTGTTGGCCCTCGGGTCATTTTTATTATTTTATTTTTTAAGATTTTTTTTTTTTATGTGGACTATTTTTAAAGTCTATAATGAATTTTTTACAGCATTGCCTCTGTTTTAATTTTTGACCATGAGGTGTGTGGGATCTTAGTTCCCTGACCAGGCATTGAACCCTCAACCCCTACATTGAAAGGCAAAGTCTCAACCACTGGACCACCAAGGAAGTCCCTCTTGGGTCGTTTTAAATAAGAATGAAAATTAAATAACAGATTGGCTAGCTTCCTGGGAGTTTAGGATGGCATCTCCTCCTTGTTACTGTTTGCTCCCTCACGCCTGATTGAGTCACTGCATCTTCCCTGTGTTCCCTCAAGGAACATTTGTTGAGCATCAGTGTACATGTGCCTGGAGTTCTAGAGAGTAATTAATAAGGGAGTCTGCCCCATAGGGAGCTTTTTATTTGAGCTCAAATTCCAATTTAGTTAGTTAATAAGTGAAATTTAAATTCCAGATTAGCTAAGAAGTGAATACATGTCTCTCTGGAGTTTTCCCTGTCTGTATTTTTGAGCTGGCTTGCATTGGTATTGTCTGTTTCATCTGTATCATGTGCCCTAGACATTCTAAAGGAAATGGCCAGCTGGTTGAGTTAGAGAACGTGTAAGTTTGTGCTTCCGCTAGACTGTTCCCTGCAGCCTCACTACTAAACACGCTGTCAGATCCTACAGCATCAGCATCACCTGGGAGTCACTAGAAATGGGAGTTTCAGGCCCACCCCAGCACCTCAGACCTACTGAATGAGAATTTGCAGTTTAACAAGACCCCTTGGTGATCTGTGTGTGTATTAGAGCTGAAGACGTGCTGCTCTGCAGTCTGTCAGGCACCACTGCTGCATTTGGTTAACTATTCACTGGGCAGGAGAAAACGTACTTCATCATTATTATCGAAAAGCATTTGTTAAAACCCTGATTGTGTGGCTGGCTGCTGTGCAGTGAATTATAAACATAGTCTCGTGGTTTTTCTAGGAGCTTAATTCCAGTCCCAGAATGTAGCATCAGGCAGTCCCTACAGCATGGGTTAAAATCAGTGCTCCTCATGTATCTGGTGTTTTCACCTCTGTTTGCAGCTACAGGGTGGCATCTCTCTTATCAGGGGTCAAGAAGGAGCCAGCCATGAACCCTAGTTCAGAAATCAGATTCCATTTACTTCTAATAGGGTTACCAGGTTTGGAAAATCAGAATACAGCAGTCCCCATTAAATTTGAATTTTAGATATTAAACTTGAATTTTTGGTAAACCATATATAACTTTTAGTATGTTTATGTCCCCAAATTTTGCCCCAGACATTACTTATACTAAAAATTACTCATCATTTATTTGTAATTCAAATTCAGTGGGGACTCCTGCAGTCTGTGTGGCAGTTCCAAGCCTTAATAATACTGTTTCAGCAAACAAATGGAGTTGAGGGGGTGGTTATGTTTTCCTTTGTACAGTTGGAGGTGAGGGCCAGGATGGGTGGGTAGATGGATGGATGGTAAATAGATGCTCCTGTAGGAGAGAAAGCGTGCTGCCAAGGGACTCCAGGTGTTTCCAGAATGACCATCCGAGGAGGGTAGGGTTGCATGAGGGTGAGGTACAGTGTCTTTCAAGTGCTGGCTCCTTGGGGAAAGCGAGCCTGCAGAAAAGACAAGGGGGGACTCACTGCCCCCTGCTTCTGTCCCCTAGCTGCTCTAGTGAATCACATCCAGTTTGGGGACTGCCACATTGGAACCAGCTATAATGTGAGCTTCACCATCACTAATCACAGCCAAGCAAATGTGATACGGTTTGAATGGCCGCTTTTGGCTACTGTTTCTTTCTCCCCACAGGTAAGTGAAAGACAGTCCTTGTTTTCCACACTCCCTAGGCCTACCCCAACCCTGACTTGGCTGTTGACCCATCCCACAGATATGTGGGATGGAGTGGATGTGTCCCTCACTCACACTTGGTACCAGAAGCGTCCCCTCTGGCCTAAGAAAAGAGAGTGAGGTCGGCCAAGTCTATGGCTAGGCCAATGTTGAGAAATTCCATGGAGACCTCCATGGATGAAGACAGGCTCCAATCTTCCCATCCCTGAGTATAGACCCGTGTCACCCTCGGTGTGTATTCTTTTGAGTGTTCATCCTGCAAAAGTGGTTCATCAAAAGTTAAAATGGGGGTGGTGGGTTTTGTGGACAATAGCGATTTAGAAAATATTACAAGTTACATCTTTCTCCCAAAGATTCTCAGTCTCCTTCAGCATATTAAAACATAGTCAACTTTGTTCTACCTGGAATTTTCTGTCCCCCTTTTTTTAGCATCTCACAGCACACAGTTTATGGATTGCTGACCAAAGCTCGACATTGAATAAAGCCTAGGACAACATTGCAGCAGAGCCTCCCCTCTGGCCAGCACTTGCTCTTTTTTTTTTTGGCCTTTCTGCACAGCTTGTGGGATCTTAGTTCCCCAACCAGGGATCAAACCCACACCCTCAGCAGTGTACGTGTGGAGTCCTAACCACTGGACCACCAGGGAGTTCCCCAGCACTTGCTTTTCATAGACAGTTCACTTCTGGGTTCTCAGGACTATGTGTGTATCTGTGGCCTCCTGCTTTGTTTCCACCACCAAGTCTATTCAAGCACAGCAATCTAGGAGGATGGAGGAGGGCTGGGGACCCTACTTTATCACTTTAAATATTAGTGTGCTATCAGGAAGAAGTGCTTTGCTTCCTGGAAGGATGTAAAGTGGTAGTCAAAGTAGGCAGAACTAGCTTCTCATGATCCATTTACAGACCCAGACACACACACACACAGTCATGGCCTTGGGAAGTATTAACGCTTTCTTCTCCCTTCACCTCCCAGAGGAGAAAGAGTTTTTAATTTATTAGAAACATGAGAAAACTACATATATAGGACAGAGGATGAGATGGCTGGAGATGGCATCACCAACTCGATGGACATGGGTTTGGGTAGACTCCGGGAGTTGGTGATGGACAGAGAGGCCTGGCGTGCTGCGATTCACGGGGTCGCAAAGAGCCGGACACGACTGAGCGGCTGAACTGAACTGATATATAGTATACATTTGGATATATGTATGTGCATTTATGTATGCTAAAGCACAAGTGATTTTATTCTACAGACCAAATTGGATTTCCTATATATCTGGAATACTTCAGGAAATCTCAGACTTTTTGATATCAGCCCTCCTTTATACTCTTAAACATTATTGAAGACCCTCAAAGAGCTATTGTTTACATGGGTTACGTCTATCATATTAGAAGTTACAACAGAGAATCTTTAAAAATATATATTTAGTCACTTAAAATATAATAACAAGCCTATTACATGTTAATATGAATGCCATATTTTTTGAAAATGGCTTTATTTTCAAAACATTATGTGAGAAGAGTGACATTGTTTTACATTTTTACAAGACCCTTTAGTATCTGGCCTAGTAGAAGATAGCTGGATTCTTGTATTTGCTTCTGCATTCTGTCTGATGCAATATCGTAGTTCATGTGATCTGTAGGAAGAGAAGAGAGTGTATACTCCTGTCTCTGAGTATACAATGGAGCGTATTCCATTGTATACTCATGAGAAAATGAGAATGAAAAAGTCAAATGTCATCTTAGTATTATGATGAAAATAGTGTTAACCTTGTGGACTCCTGAAAAGGTCTCAGGGCCCCCAAAGGTCATTAGATCACACTTGACAACTGCTAAGGTACTGTGTACATCTGTCCATAATTTTTACATATGATTAAGAAGTACAGATGGTTAAGAGTATGGTATCTGGCACCATCCAACCTGGATCTGAATCCAGATGTTCTAATATTAATGGTATGACCTTGAGCAACTTACCAGTTTCCTTGCCTATAAAATAGGGGTTATAACTGCACATCTATAGGGTTGTCATGGGGGTTTGTAGAATTTTATAAAGGTTTAGAATAGGACCTGAAGCATGTAACAGTTTGATAATACTAGTTTCTCATGTTTTGTTTTTATTTCTCATAGTATTGCATTGTATGAATATTTTTTTAATTGGAGTATAATTGCTTTGCAGTGTTGTGTTAATTTCTGCTGTACAATGAAGTGACTCAGCTATATGTATACTTATATCCCCTCCCTCTTGAGTTTCCCTCCCACCCTACCATCCCACCCCTCTTAAGTCATCACAGAGCACTGGGCTGAGCTCTCTGTGCTATATAGCTAGCTGCTCTTGCTTTTATGATTCTATTTCTAAGAACCTCATGTACATATTTAAGATGATCTACATATATGGTCCTGAATGATGCATTTTTCCCAGAACTTTGGCTCTACCCCTAGAATGGCGCCATCAGGCATGAAGAGTCCTCAAGATTGAATTTCCCCCAAATACTGATACAAGGCTCTTCCACAGATGGGCCACCTCCACCCTGGCTGTGCCAAGGACATAGTGGTGACCATGAAGTCAGACGTGCCCATCAACCTGAAGAAGATGGGGGTCAAGTGCAAGATCTCCAAGATCATGTTTGCGCTCCCTGCAGACCAAGTGCCTGACTGGGATGACCGCATGCGGACGGTCAAGTGGGTGGACGTGCCCAGAAACACTCCCGGGACTTTCACTACAAAACGAAAAGTGAGTAGGAGCACCAAGCCCCTAGTCTGACCAGGCCCACCATGCTATCGTGTTCAGTGTCTCATCATGTCGTTCTTTCATGGAAAAAGGAAACAGTCCCCATTCACCTGACCTGGGTTTCCAAAGTGGCAAACTGAACTTCCAAGCATGCCTCCTGCCATCCTCACCACACATACCACACAAACCACTCAGCTTCATTGGCAGAGCTTTTGTGTAAGTCTCGGTGTCTAGTTTCTAGTTGAGCAAGTCCCCCCGCCTTTTTCTTTTTCAGAAACCTCACAACTAGTCTTTTAGCTGCTTCCTCTTTCCCTCAGTGTCCAGAATTGGGTTAATCTCTTGTTTGGTCCATGCATGCCACTCCTTTAATTATCCCTTAGTTGGTTTCTTTTTAGTAAAATAATAAACAGAGATGAACCCACACCCAGCACAGGAAGTATAGCCAGGATCACCTGTGTGCTTCTCAGCCATCCCCTCCCACCAGCCGAGGGGTGGGCACTATCCCAGGATCTTGTTTGCCCATTCCCTTGGTATTTGTTTTTAGTTCTTTTTTAAATTAACCTACGTGTTCTAAAAGGCATATTGTTTCAGTGTGGTTTTGAACTATTTTTTTTATAGGTTATGGCGTGTGGTCATCTGTGTTACTGTATTTGGATGTAGCACACCCATGTCACTGCTATGTAAATTATTATTTACCCATCCTTCTTTTGAAAATCACTTGAGGTTTGCTACCGTGGACAGTATTTCTGTGAGCATTATAGTTCATGTCACATGGTGTTCATTTGCAAGAGTTTATATTCCTAAACTGAGTCACGGGAAGTAGAAGTGCTGAGCCATAGGGTGTGTGAAAGCTCAGCTTTCCAAGATAATGTCCAAGTGTTTCCACAGAAGCTCTCTGCTAGCAGGAGTATAAATTGGTACAGCCCACTTTGGACAACACAGGCATTATCTTGGAAAAACATGATACTAGTTATTTTAGTTTTGATAAGCTCTTTTGTTCCTAGATTTGTCTGCAAATATCCTCACTGTATTTATCACTTATCTTTTCACTTTCTTTAGTGTATCTTTTCATGATTATCTCCATATTGTTTTGTTCTGAAGTCTTTTGATTATTCTTGGCCCTTTATTTTTCTAAATAATTTTTGAATCCATTTAAACAAGTACTATGAAAACCCAGATGGAAACCGGATTGGAATTGGATTGTATCTATAAATCAGTTTAAGAAAAATTTATCATTTTATAACATTAATTCATCAAGGTATATCTCTCTTTAGGTCTTTTTAAAGATTTTTTTTGGCTACCGCTCAGTTTCTTTAGTAGTAACAAGACTCTTTAGGGTTTTTTTAATTTGTTTTTGAGTCCTTTTCTTAATATTTGTTTATTTGGCTGCATTGGGTCTTAGCTGCATCACGCAGGCTCTTTGTTATGGGATCTATCGTTGTGCTGTGAGGGCTTCTCTCTAGTTGTGGTGCGTAGGCTTTAGTTGCCTGTGGCATGTGGGACCTTAATTCCCTGACCAGTGATAGAACCTGCATCCCCTGCATTGCAGGGCAGATTCTTAACCACTGGGCCACCAGGGAAGTCCCTTGAGTCTGTTTTATTAAATCATTTTTCTAGGAATTTTCCCTTCAACTAAGTTTTCATATGTATCTTCATAAAATTATTCATAATATTTTTTTATCATGTTTAAATATCTGTAGGGTAGACAGTGATGTCTCCTTTTTCATTTGATATTGGTTATTTTTATTCTTTCTTTTATTCTTCTTGATCATTCTCACCAGAGTTTTTCTAAATCTTTTCAAATAAACAGCTTTTGGTTTCACTGATCCTCTCTGTTTTAGATTTATTTTGTTTTATTAATATCTGTTCCTGTCTTTATGATTTCTTTTATTTTTTCAACCTTTTTTGGAGTGTATCTAACCCCAGAACTCATGCCTGTGCGGTCGTGATGCTCTCAGTAATTCCGTGTTATTCAATTTCTTCCTTTCCCATTTATGAGTCATTTTAGATTTGACCTCATCAGGTATCCTGGAACTTGGGTTTGTGGGCTGGTGCTCGCTTGCTGGGTAGGATGAAGCACTGTCTCATCTCCCTGTCATTCCCGAGAAGCAGCTGGTTCTGCATCACTGAGGACATGGCTGTCTTTGTTGCAGGTGATAGAGACTGATCCTGAGCCGGCTTACTCAGTCCTAGAAGAAAACTATCGAGAACTGCAGCTGCAAATCAGTGCCCACGTGAATTTCGCCTCATACAAGTGCCAGACTACTGATGTGCACTTTAAGGAAACACTGGTTTACCAGACTCGAGTGTTTGAGTGAGTCATCAGAAGCCTCCTGACACTCTTAGAGCAGTCCTTTCATTCCATCATTCACTCATGCAAACATTTATTCAGTGTCCATGACAGCACAGACCAGACATAACATCTGTGTAGCACACACCAGAGGGTCTTTGTAGGTCCAAAGAAACACTCAGACCCACGAAACTATTCAAGTTCACACTTGAAATCAAGATGTAGACTTGATTCAGCTTCAGTGGAAACAGTCCTTGCAATGGTCCATATCACCACCCAACAACTATTCTTATTGCCCAACCCTCTGCCCCAAGTGACAGCTCAGACAGTATCCATGTTGGTGGGTGTAGGGTTCATCTTAGCTTGGAAGGCCGTGACCAACAGAAGCCAACATTTCTCACAAGCACTCCAGGCTATAACTTTCAGGATTCCTGCAAGGGACCTGCCCAGTTACAAGAGTCTCTACACTCAGAGAACCCCAGTGCTATGGCTTCCCTCCAGGTATCATGATTTCTCCCAGCCCCGAAGCAAGTTAGCAATCAGGGGTCATTTTTACTGTAAACAAAGTTGTCTGATAATATAGATGATATTTCTCACTTATCAGGCTTCCACAGACACAGAACTCAAAAACTAATTCAAAGTCGAAAATGTACTTAGAAGGAGAAGGGGTTATATTAACCCTTTATTCACTCTCAGTTGGTACAGGGATGCATGGGTCCTGCTCTCAAAGAGCTCATAGTGGATGTTGGGGGAATGGGTGAAAATGGTGGAATTTATGGTTACAGTCCAATGCTCTGGGTTTGCAGTAAGCATCCCCAAAGCAGACCAAGATACGGGGAGAGACAGGTGTCTGGGAAGGCTTCCCAAAGTGGTGGACCAGCTGAACTTCAGAAGACAGATAAGAGGTGGCCAGGTGAAGAAGTGAGAAAAAGGGCCTTCAGGCAGAGAGAAGGCCTGTGACTCTTCTTTGAGAATTACAAACACAAAAGTGTAAACCACTGACATTTCTACTTTGTAAAAATTGGTAATTAGTTGTTCAACTCATTCTGCACTTGTGGCCCTTAATGTATCCTCTCAAATTATTATAGAACCAAAAGCTAGGAGACAGGAAATGGGATCTTCTGCTGGTGGCCATTTCACCTACAGTAAGGGTCGCCAAACTCTGGCCCATGATCCAAACTCAACAGCGGCTTATTTTTGTAGATACAGTTATGCTGTATGTTGTGTGGGCACACAGTCATGCTCATTTATCTATTATCATCCAAGGCTGCTTCCACAGCAAAGGGAACAGCTACTGCAGAGACCTCTGGCTCATGATGCCCAAAACCTTACTGTCTGACCCTTTACAGGAACGTTTGTTCACCCCTGGGCCTAAACCAAGAGTGCTTCTACTGGAAGTATCCTGTGCCACTGAGATTTCTCCCCTTCATAAAAATTTGCTTTAGCCTAAAGACCAGTGCTCATAAATTCACATAGTTCATAAATTCACACAAGCCCCTGAGGCCAAAACACTTGACTTCACGCACAACTGCATAGTCTACCTGGACTGGATATAGGGAATCTGATCCTTAAACCCCTCCCTTGGACCTATTTCCCTTGCCCCCAAGTCTCAGCTCCCACTTCTCCCCTAAAACTGGGAAGTATGTGTGTGTTTTTCTCTTGCTTGCACAACCGTTTTCTTGAATAACCCTCTTGCTGTGACTGTCTGTGATCACATTTAACAGTGACTCCAGAAAAAGCTTCTGTCTCCCAGTTCTTACACAGAGCAGGAAAACTTGAGGCAAGACTAGGATCCGTTAATTCAGAATCTGAGACAAGTCGGTATCTCAGCCAGTGAAGACACTTCAGGCAGGGGTCAAATGATTTATGACCATGAGGACATTGTTTCAGGGAGAAAGTGATTTGGGAAGGGAGAGGCCTTGGAGTTTGCACCCGAGGGAGATACTGTCTTCTGAATGGGTTTCGTTTCCTCTCCCATGGGAATTTTTCAGGATCACCACGATGCAGGCTGAGAGCTCAAGGCACAGTATGCCAGGGGTATACAAGACAATTGAAGTGCTAAACATCTGGATGCTTTTGCTTTTAATAGCTATGTATATATTTTTGTGTTTTAAAAGGAACTATAATTTGAAATCACATGCTTGATTTCAAATAAAATTGCCTTTGAAGAAACATTTGGGAAACAAAGTAACTTGACTTAAAAAAAAAAAAGTTAATGGTACAGATGATGTGCAGACAGGACAAAAACCGTCTTCAGCATGTTTCTCACATCCATTCCCTATCTGTTTGCAGGTTTGAACTGATTAATTCAGGAAATGTGCAACTGGAATTCAACTGGATCTCAGAAGAGACAGCAAAAGCTGTCAGCTTTGCCATGCGAGACAATCAAGGTAAATGAGGTGACAGGTAAAACCCAGGGCTTGAGCTGGGTCCCCAATTAGTAGAAGAGCCTGGTTCACGGAGAAACAAGCACTGCTCCAGCCTCCCTCTTGGTAGCAAAGAAGCAGACCAGGGGCCCTCTAGCATCTGCAGAGTCAAAGGGGCCCAAGAAACTCCAGAATTGAATTCTGCCTCCCTGGGCCCCACAAGGCTGGTACCCCCTCTCACAGATCCCTCGGAGTCTTTTCTTTTAGATCTTAACCTTCTGGAAATCACAGACTCTTGGAGAAGCTGATGAGAGCTATGAGCTGACTTCCCAGCAAAACACACACCCATGCCCAATTTGCAGTTGGTACATGTGAAGAGAACCCAACCCTTGGTGGGCAAAGTGGGCAAACCACTACTCTTTCAGTTTGGAGATTCCCAGACGTTTCCAATGAACTCTTTTTCATGGACCCTCCAGATTGTGAACCCCTGCTTTAAAGCAATGATTCTCCAAAAAATTATTTCACAGCCCATTACTCATAAGGCAGATGACCCACAGACATCTACTTGACCCATATCCTTGAGTAAAAAGGAAAAACACTTGAAAACCTGATGTAATTAATAGAAGTATTTTTCATGAATCTCCTATGAGACACAGCTAATTCCTCACCCCTGGGGCCCAAAGTTAAGTATACCGGCTAGGAGAGGTGAGCCCACAGACCCCATAGAGGGTGCCTAAGGACCCATATGGGTGGGCTGCCATCACCGCCCTCCCACTGCAGTTAAGAACATCACTGGCACTCTTATCTGCCCCCAGGTTTCTCCCAAAGAGACCAGCTTAGCCAGGGCACGCCGCACACGGCCAGCACGGTGGACAGTGCCGTGGACCACTGGAACGAAACTTCCCTGCCGCCCTTCTGTGTGGAGCCCATCTCAGGCACCGTGCTAGTGGGGAAGACCCAGAAGCTCAAAGTGAAATTCTCCCCATTGGAAGTTGGAGACTTCGAGAGCAATCTTTTCTGCCAGTAAGGAGACGCGCTCCTAACCCCTCTTCTGTCCCACCACGACCACCGTTCTTTCACCCCAGCGCCGTCTGGAGCCCCACACTACCACATTTCCCTCTGGAGAACAAGAGGAGTCTGGTCTTTTGTACTGTTCACCAACCCTCTGTCGACCCTGCCTCCTGTCCACCTCCCCTTCCCGGTCACACACAGGATTCCACTGGGGCAACAGAATGGTGGGCAGCCAGCTGGGCTCCGGTCCTGGGGCAAGCATGGCCTTAGGAAAGCTCTCTTTTACCTTTTCTGAGGCCCAGTTTCCTCCTATGTAAAATGCAAATAACAGTATCCGCTCTGTAGAGTTGTTGTGAAAACTCAATGAGCTAATTCAAGTGAAGAGCTTAGAACAGTGCCCAGCGCACAATAAGTACAGTTGAACATCAGGTGGTAGTGGTGATGGAGGAGGTGGACCTGGAACATAGTAAGAGAGGAGCAGATGGAGTCCAGGTCCAGTTAGAGGAGAGCCAACCCAATAATATCTGGCAATGAAAGTCCCTGAGAGCTCCACGGAGGACACCCACCTTAGAGGAAGACTGTGACCCATGGCATGGGGTGGCAGAGACGTATGTGAACCATGAGACCTGTGGAAAACCTGCCGTCACACTGCAGGGACCCTTCCCACATCTGGGCCACCTGAGCTCGCTGCTGGGGTTAGAGGTCTGCTCACATTGCGTTCACTTTCTCTGAGGAGCTCAGGGTAGTTTTTTGTTTTGTTTTGTTTTCTTAAGGATGCCTGGGTCCTTTTTTGTATCCCATTAGATGCCCATGAAAGAGCTCAGAGGGAAAGATTCTGTGCTGACGTTATAGCAGGGAGACTTTCTCACCATTGGTAAAGGTAGTAACTTAGGCAAGCTGTTGTTCAGTCACTCAGTCATGTCCAACTCTCTGCAACCCCATGGACTGCAGCACGCCAGGCCTCCCTGTCCTTCACCATCTCCCAGAGCTTGCTCAAACTCATGTCCATTGAGTCGGTGATGCCATCCAACCATCTCGTCCTCTTCTCCTGCCTTCAATCTTTCCCAGCAGCAGGGTCTTTTCTGAGGCACCCAGAAGGAACCAGAATTCAGGCTCCCCATACTCAGCCCATGCATGTATTTATCCCTGTCACGATTAATTAATGAATACCTACTAGGTATCATGTACTCCTCAAGGCACTGAGGTTACATTGTCAACCAGACAGACCCATTCTCTGTGCTCATGGAGCTCACATTCTGGTCAGTGTCATATTTGTTTCCAACCACAAAAGCAAGAACTTATTAAAGAGTTAAAAATAGATCAAAATAACCTTATTCTCTCAGGATTCCTAACCTGCCACCAGGAGAGCATGGCCCAGTTCTGTCAGCCAAAGGGCGGAGCTCCCTGCCCATCTGCCATTTTGACCTGAAAGACTCAGACTACATCGTCGGTCATCGGCGCAACCCAGACCTCCGAGGGCCTAGTGGTGGGGCTCTGGATCCAAACACCCGGGTGATTGAGTTCACCAGCGTGGGCATAGGAGGGAAGAATCTCCGGTGAGTGGTGTGGGTTTGCACTAGTTGAGTTCATATCAGTTCGTCTTTCTGAAAACCCAGAGGAAGAAATTCAGGGTACCAAGCTAGACTGACACCTCGAAGCACGCTTGCTATCCTAGGGGTTGACTTTAGTGAATTGCTGCTGTGAGGAAGCGGATTTCTGTCTCCTTAGTTTTGACACTCGGGAAATTTGAAAGACATAAAACATGATCCCTGACCACCACCTAGACCACAAAGGATCACTGAGACAGAAGGGCCCTTGGTGTTGTTATTACTCCAAAGTCCAGAGCTAGAGCCACACTTGGGATCCCCAAGTGAGAGGCTGTTTTTGTTTCTACAGTAACGAAGTGGCCAAAACAGTTCTGATCCCCACATAAGGGGTCTGTGCTCGGGAACAGTCTAGAGAAGTTTCTCTTAATCCTCAAGCCCCTCTCTCACTCTCTGCTGTCGTTCCTTCCCCTTGGGCAGGACCTTTACAATCCTAAACCCGACCTGTAGTGCCTACTCCTTCTCCTGGCTCTCTGAAGAAATTGAAAGTCTCCAGAACCCTCCAGCCTTCACATGCCTTACAGAAAAGGGCCTCATCCTCCCTGAAAAGAAAGCTGAGGTATGTGTGAATGGGGACCACTCGACCCAGGGCTTTGTTCATCCCATCCCCCTCTGCAGGGCAGGCGTGCTGCAGAGCGTGGGTGGAGTTAGGGAGAACAGCTGGAGGGTGTGTCCATCAACAAGTTCCTTGGGTGGTTACTGTGTGTTAGCCAGTCCTCATGAACAGGACAAACCTCAGCCGTCTTGGTTGGCATAGAGAAACAAAGAGCTCTAGTATTTGAAGTTTTAAAAATTGATATTTTAAAAGCAAGGAAAAGAGAGCTGGACACAAGTGCCTGGGGACTCTAGGACTCACACAATAGCAAGGAGCCGAGTTGTTTTTGTCCAGGGACTGACAGTTGTGAAAGAACAGATATGTATCTTTGCTTGGTCGGGCCAAAGGGCAAAACAGAAAAGCAGAGTCATGCCCCATGGTTTAATCCTAATGTCCACACAGTGATTTAGGGCAGAGGGTCAGATTTCAAGAAATACAAACTTGCTGGCCAAAGCAGCTCTGTGGGCCCCGTGTCCTGTAAATTCTACAGAGAATATTGGGGGCAGAAATAAATCCATGAAACAAAGATTACGAATTGAGATGCCTTCAGAAAGATCGTAAAAATGGAGAGCACAGGCCAGGGGTCAATGACAGGGAATGGTGGGCACCATTGGGTCGGCTGGCCACAGTGCTTCTCTGGGGACAAATCGTCACACAGAGCAGTGAGCCCAGGGTTGCCAGTTCTCCCGAACTTTTCAGGAAAATTCCAAATTCTACCTGAATCTTTCCATTTTTACATGCCATCCCAAGACGTGGCAGCCTAGCCTGCAGAGCCTTAGAAATGAGCGGGGCAGAAGCCTGTAGAAGTACTTGGTGGGCTGGGCAAACAGACATGGATGTTACTGGTACAGCCAAACTCACATGCCCTTACAAAGACAGGGGAAAGGAAGTGATGACCTGGCAATGTCACCCGGCACAACCCCAGGGCTGGCACGCCTTTAAGGTACGTGGAGCAAACACATAGACGTGCCTCTAACCACTGTGCTCCAAACTGTCTTCTTAGGTTATCTTCCAGTTCACACCTTCCCATCTGGACATCTCGGAGGCATTCTGGACTTTCTTAATCCCTGAACACAACATCACAGTCCCTTTCCTGCTGGTAGGCAAAGCCACTGACCCTCTCATCAATTTTGACAAGTCACATATCAACCTCAGTTGTCTCCTCATCGGTAAGGCTGCCCTGCTGGTTTATATTTTAGAGTTGGCATGGCCTGTGGGGGAGGGGTGTTCCCCCCAGCAGAGGAATTCTTTCTTCCTGGTATCTTCTAGAAGTGTGTCAGAGGGCCTCTTTTTGCTATTCACAGGGCCACAGAATATTTAACCTCTCAATCTAATTTCCATCAAGTGTCTTCTAAACCCACACACTGATAACCTAAGAACATTGAGGAAGCTTGCTGCAGAGCCCCCTCGGAAGATTCCTGTGGGGTCTGGATTGACTAGTTTATCCCCAGAGCCCCATATTAGCCCCATCCTACCTGCGTGTGCCCCCAGACTGTGGGCCACAGTGGTCACATTCCTCTGCCATCCTTTCTCACTCTTGCCCTGTTCAACAAATATTGTTGAGCCCCTCATGTGAGCCAGGCCCTCTTCTGTGAGCTGGGAATGCAGTGGACAAAGCCCAGGTCCCGATCTTCATGATGGTTGCATTCTAGTAGCAGGAAGCAGGCTACTAAGGAATGGAAAGGTGAAATATGTAGCCTGTCAGCTGTGGATAAGTGTTCCAAAGAATAAAATAGGGTAGGGGGAAAGGAGTGCCAGCGGGCAGTGGGAACGTGACATTTGAGCAGAAACTTGAAATAAAGGAAGTGATGGGCAAGTCCCCTATAACACTGTGACTCTGTCACATGGATGTGATGTTTTGTGTATGTGTGTGTGTGAGAGAAATACAACTGAAGTCAGAGGATTTGTTTTAGTAATTCGTTCGACTAGTTATAAAAGTAGCATTCTTTATAAGTCAACCAATGTGGTGGTGTATAAGGAAAAATGTAATAATCACTCCCCACCTCCCTCATTTTTCCCTTTCCATCAGAGGAAACCAGTGTGAACAGTATGATGTGTATTATTTCCATACATTTCTTACACTGATACATATAATAGACAGGAGGAGATTGTGGCATTTAATCAGGTTTTGAACAAGTAAGTGAGCAATGTAGCGTAAGAATAACAACAAGACAACTTAATCTAGGAATGCAGTGATGGTGCATTTCAATGTAATTATTACACCATCAGATTAAAGAAGAACCAGGTATTGGCGTATAGCAAAGAATCATTGCTAAAAATTCAGCAGACATTCTCAACAAAAACTCTAGTAGTAAAATATGAATAGAGGGGGAAAACTTGAATAAAGATTAACCAAAATCAAGAGGCAAATATTATCTGGTAATAAACCACTGAAGTTACTTCAGTTAGAGTCAGGAATTAGGTAAGAATGGTCATTGTCACTGTCATTATTGGACACTTCGTTAGTGACTTTAGCAAGTACAACAAAATAAGAAAATTAAATAATTGGCATAAACATTGGGGAAAAAAGAGACAAAATTGTCTCATTTATGCTATTGCTAATGATGCCGTACATAGATAAGCTCAAGAGACTCTAGAGAAAAGCAAAACAAACTTCTAGAATCAGCAGGATAATTTAGGAAGTAGACGTTTGCAAGTTGTTTGCAAAAGTCAATGGTTTCTCTTTCTTTTAGCAATAAGCACCTAGAAACAAACAGAAAATTCCGTTCAATACTGATAAGACCTATATAATAGCTAAGGATAAATGTCACAAGAAAAGCACAGGACCTATATGAATAAAACTATAAAGTCTTACTGAAATGCCCTCAAGCAAAATCTGAAATTTGTCCATTCTCCCAAAAATTAAATGCAAATTTAATCAAGTTCTAAATAAAATCCCAGCTATTGTTGTCTGATAAAACACAGGACGCACAGTTTAATTTGAATTTCAGATAACAGGGAATGATTGTTTAGTATAAGTCTGTCCCATGCAATATTTGGGACAGACTTATACTATAAAAATTGTTTGCTAAACTTGACAGTCTTAGTCCTAAAGGATTGAGGTGAGGGCAGAATTTGGTAAAATGATTCTAAAGTTTATGTGGAAAAAATAAATGCTCCACAGTAGTCAAGGAAAGTAAGAAAAAGCAAACTAGTGACAAGAGATATGTTAGTCAGGACACCCTTGACACATCTGAAGTCTAATTCAAAAGAGTCCGATGCACAGATGATTCATGGATCATCTGAGCGGAGGGGCCTACCTACCCCCATTAACAAAAGCAGGAAGGCGTTGAGTCTAAAGGAGCAAGAAGGATCCCAGGAGAGCTACAGCCCAGGCTGAGTGGCCACCTACGAGGAGCAGACAGTTGATGGGGCATAGTTCTAGAAGGAAGAGCTGGAGCGCCTTGAGAGGAAGAACACTTGTAGAGTAAAAAGAAGGAAGAGGGGTAGCCACAGGCTCAGGAGCGTGGAAGAGGGAAGAAAAGAAACTGGAGACTCCCTTCTGAGCAGGCTTCCTCTCGCCTGCTGAGGTACGTCAGGAGCAGGCACGAGGCCTCCTCTGAGGGTAGTGTTTCCTCCTCAGGCAGAGAAGCCAGGGAGACTGTGAAGATCATCAACAAGGAGGAGCAGGAGTTCCATTTTGCCTTCCAGGACACCTCCCGGTATTCTGAAGGTTTCAGCAACAGCCTGGTTGTATGTCCCATGGAAGGCTGGGTCCCCCCACTGTCCAGGTAAATAGAAAGGAAGCCCCCCAGGACTGCCCTTGCCCATATGGCAGGGGTCCCAGGCTGACTAGCCAGGAGAATCAGGTTCCTTTAGAGTGCCCCATCTCTGAAGTCTTTCCCAACTCTAAAATTTGGAGCTTCCCAGGTGAAGCTAATGGTAAAGAACCCACTTGCCAGTGTAGGAGACATAAGAGATAAGGGTTTGATCCCTGGGTCAGGAAGATCTCCTGGAGGAGGGCATGGCAACCCTTTCCAGTATTCTTGCCTGGAGAATCCCATAGACAGAGGAGGCTGGCAGGCTACAGTCCATAGCGTCACAAAGAGTCAGATACTACTGAAGCATCTTAGCAGAGTGCCCCATCTCTGAAGTCTCTGCCAACTCTAAAATTGAGATATTACAGTTTCATCTCTGTCCTGCTTATCCCCTGTTGGTAATTTTCATCATGAGTCGTAGAATACTGAGAACTTTAAGCACTTTTTCTCAGTATTTTCTTATGCTTATATTCTTTTCCATACTATCCACTGTGTTTGCGAATCCCTAAAGCAGTAGCCTGCCATGCCTGGCAAACTTTCAGAATTCACCCTGATTTGGAGTTATGCTGCCTTCCCCTCCTAGTGCATGATGATCCATTGGGCTTATCTTCTTCAACTTCTTTAACAGATTAGTCTAGTTGCCCAATCTGCTGTCATCTTCCCCAACTAGGTTCCCAATTGATATTTTCTTCACACCAAAGAAAGAAGGAGATGTGAACTTTAATTTGATCTGCAATGTGAAAAAGAAAGCCCACCCTCTGACCTTAAATGTCAAGGCTGAGGGCTACTCTGTGAACGTGGAGGTCAAATGCAGGGACAGGAACGGCTCCATCACTCTCCTGACTCCCAGCCAGACCACCACTGTCAACTTCTATGAGGTAAAGGTGTGAGAGGGCCCTGCTCTCTCTGCTTCCACACTGGCTGGGAAAAGCAGTGCACGGGAGCATTAGATGAAGCTCTGTTTCAAATGCCAGGGAGATCAGGAGAACAGAGACGTGCCAACAGCAGCTCCATCCCCAGAATGTGTATGGTTTTGATGTGAAAAGAAAGCTTTTCACATGGTAAGATAAGAAAGCTTTTCTTATTTTACTTTTCAAGGGGCAGAGAGATGGTAGGCAAGGGGAAGAATGCTTATCTTATACATGAAGGAGGTTTTGTTACCAAGTAAGCTCTAAGAATTCAGCTGTCATCTTCCTCTTCAGAAGGAAGGACTCCAGCACTTTGTAGCTCCTGCTGGATTCTGGCTGCATTATGCTAATGATACTCACTCAGCTCACTAACATCATGGGCTGTCGCTGCTTCCCAAAGGGTATTTCCCCCAACACGTTACATACCCTGACCCCAGAGAAGGGAACCATAGTTTGTACTCACTCAACATACAACTCTGTTCTCCTTCAGGTGGAATTGAATGAGTATGTCCAGTGTGAATTCAGTTTTATCAACACTGGAAAGTTCAACTTCAGCTTCCAGGCAGAGCTGTCTGGCCCCAGATCCCTGCTACAGTACTTGGAGTTTTCACCCATTGATGGCAGTGTGGACGTGGGGCAGAGTGCACACGCCTCCCTGTCTTTCCAGCCATTAAAGAAATGTGTCTTGAAGGGTCTGGAACTCAAAATCAAGGTGAGGCATTTAACATTGTCCAACACTGAATGTGCTCACAGCATTCTGTCTTGAGAACTGTGTCCAATGTCCACCCTTAGCTGCAAGGCAGGATGGGAAGTCAAGCATGTTTCCCAGGCAAGTTAGCAGCCAACTGGAGTCCTGCTAATGAGGAAGCCCCAGGAAGCAGATGTTGGGTGGGAACTGACAGGTCTCTGCACACCCCTCTGCCTTCGAGCTGAAGTATTCGTGCAATGATTCAAGAGCCAATGTGGGGCCTGGTTGCAGAGTCATCCACCTTGGTTTCCGTAAAGAAACTTAGAGCCTATTAATCAGAATCTCTGTAGAGATTCTGCACATAGAGTCCTGGGACCTGAATTCTTTTAAAGCACCTGACTGCTTCCCTCCTTCTCCTGAGGGTGTAAGGGCCCTTTCCTCTCACTTCTCCCTGTCATCTCCACTGGACATTCTCTCCCCCACAGATCAGCCACGGTCCAACATTTACGTGCACCATCTCAGGCTTTGCTGTGAGCCCAGCTGTCCATTTCTCCTTCACCAGCTACAACTTTGGCACCTGCTTCATCTACCAAGCTGGCATGCCCCCATACAAGCAAACCCTGCTTGTCACCAACAAGGAAGAGACAGCTATGAGGTAAGCAGACTTCCCAGAACTTCCAGATGATTCTGCCACTCCTGTGGGTTCTACAGCCTCCACACAGCTGAGGTCCTGCCAAGACAGACAAAGGATTATAAGAGAGCCTTTAGCACAGGTGGGCATGAATCCTGAGTATCCTTTCCTCACTGCTAATACTGATATTTGGATAGCCATGAACTACTCTGCTAAAAAAGAAGACAAAATCCTCTTCTGGAAGTGAGGAGGACAATGCCAGATGACCTGACAAGAGGCTTGATGACTTGCATTTATTTTCCCCACATAATAAATGTGGGGGAGAAGGCAATGGCAACCCACTCCAGTACTCTTGCCTGGAAAATCCCTTGGACGGAGGAGCCTGGTGGGCTGCGGTCCATGGGGTCGCTGGGAGTCAGACACAACTGAGTGACTTCACTTTCACTTTTCACTTTCATGCACTGGAGAAGGAAATGGCAACCCACTCCAATGTTCTTGCCTGGAGAATCCCAGGGACAGGGGAGCCTGGTGGGCTGCCATCTATGGGGTCTCACAGAGTGGGACATGACTGAAGTGACTTAGCAGCAATAAATGTGGAAACTCAGATTTGGAGAGTTAAAAAGTTAATTACTTGGGCCAGTGAACTTGCAGTAAAGGCAGATCTATACTGAGCCTTAGCCCTCTGATTCAAATCCAGCCGCTCTGTACCATCCCTGTGTAGAGTGTTCCAATCCAGATTTCTGGGCTTTATTCCAGACCTAACAAAACGGAATCTCCAGAGACAGGCCCAGAGACCTGTGTTTATTAGAAGTTCTGTAGATCAGTGTGCTGCAACTGAACTGAAAGTTCAGTTTCAGAAAAGTTGTCTTATCTGCAGTGTCCAGTATGGCGACCTGGAGCCCTTGAAATGTGCCTAATGCCACCAAGGAACAGGATTTTTTATTTTAATTAATTTTAATTTAATAACCACGTGTCTAGTGGCTACCATATCAAATATCAAATAGCACAGGTTCAAATCCCAGTTCTTCCCTAGCTATGTGACCTCGAGCAAATGTTTTTTGCTTTTTTAAAAAAATTAATTTTTATTGGAACATAGTTGTTTTACAGTGTTGTATTGGTTTCTGCTGTATAGCAAAGTAAATCAGCTGTATGTGTATATACATCCCCTCTTTTTTGGATTTCCTTCCCATTCAGATCCATGCAGAGCGTTTAATGTAGTTCCTTGTGCTATACAGAAGGTTCTCATTGGTTGTCTGTTTTATATATAGTAGTGGGTATGTGTCAATCCCAATCTCCCAGTTCATCCCACCCACCCTTTCCTCCTTTGGTATCCATACATTTGTTACCTACATCTGTGTCTCTATTTCCACTTTGCAAAAAATGTTCATCAGTATCATGTTTCTAGGTTCCACATATAATATAGAATTTTTTTTCTCTTTCTGTACGACAGTCTCTAGGTCCATCCGCACTTTGGCAAAGGGCACAGTTTTGTTCCTTTTTACAACTGAGTAATATTCCATTGTGCATGTGTACCACATCTTCTGTATCCATTCCTCTGTGGATGGGCATTTAGGTTGCTTGCATGTCCTAGCTATTGTAAGTAGTGCTGCTATGCACATTGGGGTGCTTGTGTCTATTTGTTTGTTTTTTTTTTTTTTCATTTATTTTTATTAGTTGGAGGCTAATTACCTTACAATATTATAGTTATTTTTGCCATACATTGACATGAATCAGCCATGGATTTACATGTGTTCCCCATCCCAATCCCCCCTGCCACCTCCCTCCCCATCCCATCCCTCTGGGTCTTCCCAGTGCACCAGCCCTGAGAACTTGTCTCATGCATCCAACCTGGGCTGGCAATCTGTTTCACCCTTGATAGTATACTTGTTTCAATGCTGTTCTCTCAGAACATCCCACCCTCGCCTTGTTTTTTTTTAAGTCCTTATTGAATTTTTCATAGTATTGCTTCTGTTTTATTTTTTGGTTTTTTGGCCACGAGACATGTGGAGTCTTAGCTCCCTGGCCACTAATGGAGTCTGCACCCCCTGCGTTGGAAGGTGAAGTCTTAACTGCTGGACTGCCAGGGAAGTCCCTATCTTTTTGAATTATGGTTTTCTCTGAATCTATGCATAGGAGTCATATGGTAGACCCATTTCTGGGTCATATGGGTAGTTCTATTTTTGGATTTTTAAGGAACCTCTATTCTGTTCTCCATAGTGGCTGTATAAATTTATATTCCCACCAACAGTGTAAGAGTTCCCTTTTCTCCACACCCTCTTCAGCATTTATTGTTAGTATTATTTTTTGATGATGGGTATTCTGACCCATGTGAGGTGATATCTCATTGTAGTTTTGATTTGCATTTCTCTAATAATTAGTAATGTTGAACATCTTTTCATGTGTTGTTGGCCATCTGTATGTCTTCTTTGGAGAAATATCTATTTAGGTCTTCCACCCATTTTTGATTGGGTTGGTTTTTTTTTTATATGTATTGAACTGCATGAGCTGTTTGTATACTTTGGAGACTAATAATCCCTTGTCTGTTGCTTAATTTGTGAATATATTCTCCCATTCTGACGGTTGTCTTTTCGTTTTATTTAGGGTTTCATTTACTGTGCAAGTGTTTCTAAGTTTAATTAAGTCCCATTTGTTTATTTTTGTTTTTATTTTCATTACTTTAGGAGGTGGGTCAAAAAAAGATCTTGCTGTGGTTCATGTCAAAGAGTGTTCTTCCTGTGTTTTCCTCGAAGAGTTTTATAGCATCCAGCCTTGCGTTTAGGTCTTTATAAACTCTCTGTGCCTCCGTCTCCTTGTCTGAATTGGGGGATAATAATAGTACCTCCCCATGGGTTATTAGGAGGATTAATTAGTTAATTTAGAGAGAGTACTTAGTGCCTGGAACATAGGAAATGCTCAGTTATTTTTATCTGCTGCTACTTTTGTGGGAGTGGTACTGGTGGTGATGACGATTCTCCTGAATGTTACATTACAGGAGTGTCATGTAATTTTAAATACTAATTTAAAATCTTATCTGCCTATATTCCTTCTTGCCTAATTTAATTGAATCTGACTCTGACTTTGTTTCAGGCATTATACTCTATTTACTGCCTTAGCTAGAGTCCTTCTCTAAATACTTGGAAGACAGACGAGGAGGGATTGTAATGGAGGTCTAGGTGCTTGCCATCCACAGGTGCAGGGGGGTGGATGTGATCTTTGAAGGTCCCTTCTAGTTGAGCTATTAGTAATAATCATAACAGTAGCTCACCTTTAGGAATGTTTCCTCTGTGCCTTTAGTGGCTGACTTAGTCACTTTATCTCGTTTAATCCTCACAGCAGCTTCATGAGGAAGAGATCACTACTCTCATTTTGCAGGTGAGGCAACAGGGACCCAGACAGGCTGAGTAACTGTTCTCGGGTCACATGGAAGTTAGGGCTGGAGCCTGGATCCACACACTTGTCTGACTCTGGACACATCCTCCTCCCCGCTGTGCTTTCCCACCCAGTTACTCCAGGAAGCACACCCTTCTTCCAGGAAGCTGCCACACCATGAGCTGTGTTATCAAGGAAGAGGGGGTGAAGAGAGTGAAAGGAACACTGGGTCAAAGGTCATGAGACTGCCTCTGAGGCCTGGTTCTGCCAAGGTCTCAGGCTGTGATCTGGGGGAAGTGACTCAGTTGTGCCCAGGAGACTGTAGGCTGGACCACTGCTGCAGTCCCTTCCAGCCCTGAAATTCCAACTCCAGGACAACACGGCAGGACATCCCGCAGTGGGTCCAGCTCAGAGAAGCAAGGGGCTCATTCCCTCTATGTCAGCCATTCGAGAGCTCACACAGCTTCCTTCTGATTTCCTCCAGCTTGGATTGTTTGTACACCAACACCAGCCACCTCGAGGTGAACTTCCGAGTTGATGTGATAAAGCCAGGAAAGACACTGGAGATCCCCATCACCTTTTATCCTCGAGAAACTATCAGTTATCGAGAACTCATCCCCTTTGAAATCAATGGGCTCTCCCAGCAAGTAGTTGAAATCAAAGGGAAAGGAACGGAAATGAAGGTAAGCAACAGTTGGGGGGCTCATCGGGCTTGGCACCCCCACTTCTTGCCCTTCTCAGCCACCTTTGCCCACCTGAGCCCACACTCCTCTGACTCCATGTCTCCTGCCCCCTAGCTGCTCTGTCAGAGGTCAGCCAGTCCCATTAAGGCAGATCAGACCCAAGAGAATCACATAGATCTTGCCAGTACCAAACGTTACTGTGTCAAAGGATACAAGTAACCACAGGCGCTGAAGAAACATTCTTTTTCTTGGAGAAGTTTGAGACTGTCAGATGCAGTGTCCCAAGCAAGTCCTCTTCCTCCCACATGAGAGCATGTAGTGTTTTCAGGTTACAGTCAAGGTTTGTTTGAAGCACTGTATGCAGACATAAGTTTCAGTTATGGGACATCTTTCCCCAAGACCACATAGACTGACATTCTCCAGCGAGCCCCAACTCCCAGGATCCCATCTGACTGAGGCCCTTCCTTCTAACCAGGTGCTCCGGGCAGGAAGGGGATGGTCTGGTTCCACCGCTTATCCTTTCTTCCCCATATCCAGTATACACTTCATGTGTCTGTCTGGTGGGAGTTTTTGCATTTATTAGGCCGTTTTAGAAGACTGAAGACCTCCCGCAATCCTCAGCAATGCACGGGACATTTCAGCAACCAAGAGGAAATGGGAGGGGTGTGTTCCTGGCATCCTTTCCATCAATCCAGGGGAGCAACAGGATCAGGCCACCTGGTGTGTCTGCACCCAAGCCGGTGGCAGGGTCTCTTCTGGTGTCATGGTTTCTTTCACGTGTTCATTCGTTCACTCACTCAGCACTCATTTATGTCAGGTGCTTTGCAGAAATCCAGAGGAGACGTAAACGTGTTCTCTGACCTCCAGGAGTTTACACACTGGGGCCAGAGACTCTTACCTTTGTAGACAACATGGAAACCTGTGGGTGGGATGGAAAGATCCCATCTTTCCATTAGGGGGAGGGGTGCTATTTATTGACTGGTCAGGTGACAGTGACTGGTGGTGCTGTTTATGTGGGTCACACCATCCCAGAGGGCAAGGCCCAGCCTGATCTCAGCCTGATGCAGGCCAGCACTTTGATCAGGGCTTTAGATGGGGGCTTTAAGATGTATCTGCTTTTCCCACCTCCGCCGCCATGGTTATCTCTCTCTCTTCAAGGCTCTGTCTCCTGCCCCCTTCCAGTCCCTCTGCACAGAGGAGCAAGCCAGGGCACACTCACAAGAGACCCATCTGATGGGACCACTCCAGGCTGCACTGGCTTCCCACTTCTCCCAGAAAAAAACCTGATCCCCGCCCCCCACAAGCTATCTTCTCGTGTTCCCCACCTCGCTCCCAGCCGCAGGCCTGGCCAGGCCACTCCCTCCAGCTCGGAGCCTTGCCACAGCTTCTCTCCTCCCTCGGGGTGCAGCCCCACGCCAGCCTGACTTAAATCCAGATGCTACCCTTCCAGCAGCTCCCAGTGTGAGCATGCCTTCCTCAGGGAGGCCTCCCTCACCCTCAGACTGGCTCAACCCTTTGTACCCCGAGCCTTTCCTTCTTAACAGCTCTGAACCCAGCTGTAAGTATGTAATTGTACAACAAGCTGTTTAGTGCACATTTTATGCACATAAATGTTTGTTGAGTGAGCGAAAGCGAAGGCCCATCCAGTGTGAAGAATGAGAGACACGGGAAGAGAGGGAACCACCCTTGCCTCACTGGGGTACACACACTGTATTTCTCTTTCTCATTAACTGCTGACCCCTCCCTCCCTGCTCTCTTTCTTGTCCACAGATTTTAGTCCTAGATCCAGCCAATAAGATTTTGAAGTTAGGAGCCATCCTACCTGGACAGGTGGTGAAAAAAATGGTTTCCATCATGAACAACAGCCAAGCCCAGCTCACATTTAACCTGTCAGTCATGTTCTCAGCGGAACTCCAGGAGACCAAGGTTGGTGATCAGGGTTCCAGTGGCGTGTTCATGCTTCCGCACCTCACGGTTCTCAGGCAGCTTCTGTGTGCCAGGCCATTCCAAGTGCTTTCCATGTCTGATCACCTTCACAGAAACGGTATAGGGGTGCCCCTGTTATTCTCCTTTACATGTAGGGAAACCACAGCTTGGAGATGCTCTGCCTCTAGAGGGCAACAGTGACACAGAAGTGCCCTTGATAAGGACCCAGAAGATCTGGGCGCAAATGAATATATGTACATCTTCATGACAGAAAATTTGAAAAATATGGAAAATCACAAAGAAAAACATTTGGCCTATAATGTCATACCCTGAAATAATCACTTAACATTATTGCTACCTTTCTTTCCCCTGCTTTTCCTACACATTTTAAAAATAAAATTGCTAACTTTCAGATTGTTTTGAAACCTGGTTTTATCATCTACCAGTAACTCCTAAATATTCAGTTTCATTTGTTCATCTGTACCTTCATTATGTAGATGAACCAAGCCTCTATTTCTGCTCATTTCAGGTGTTCCTGGGTTTTTTTAAAATTTATTTTATAAGCAACATTGTAATATCCATTTAAACAAACCTTTCTGTGCATCCATGACTCTCTGCTGAGCATATACTCCTAAGAGTGGGCTTCTTGGACCAAAAGGAAGAGTGTGTTTCAATATACATCATTCATCTGCCCCCGAAAGGCTGTCCCTCTTTCCACTGGAGTCCTCTATGTGAGAGAAACATGCTTGTTGCTAAATCCATGTCCTCAGGCTCTCTGCATAGGGAACCTACAGCCCTGGCTGCCCACTTCCTCTCACAGTGTTTGGGTGCCCCTTTGAAATGGGACCAGATGTATTTCATCCTGAGGATGGACTGTATCCATTCCTTCATTCAGTTCATTCTTACATTTACTCAGTAATCCATCCTCGCAGCAGGACCTCAGAAATGGAGCTCCAGGAGTGCCCCACCCTCAGCTGCTGAGACTTGTTGTCGTTTTGTCCAGGTCATCACCTTGTCACCATTCCGCAACATCACTATGAAGCCCAAAGAGGTCCGGAAGCTGGAAGTCACCTTCGCCCCCCTAAAGCGTGTCCCTCCCTTCTCCGAGGAGGTGTTCATGGAGTGCATGGGGCTCCTGCGGCCCCTTTTCCTCATCAGCGGCTGCTGCCAGGCCCTGGAGATCTCCCTGGACCAGGACCATCTTCCCTTTGGACCAGTCGTGTGTCAGACACAAGCCACGCGTCGCATCCTCATGTTGAACACGGGTGACGTGGGTGCAAGGTAGGAGAGCCCCCTGGGCCTGGATTCCCTGGGTGGACTCCATGCCACAGGTGGAGGTAAGGCTCAAAGTGGTGCCCACAGCCACAGCCCTGCCTGCCGCACACCGCGCACCTGCAGGGGGCGCCCTGCACCCCGGCCGCCGGGGAGCCGTGCCCGGAAGCTGTGCTGTGGCAGCCCTGGCCCTGGAAGCTCTGGTCTGCACCATCCTGCCTGGACCAAGGGCCAACCACAGAGGGGTGACCACGGGGCCAGCAGCTCCTGGGGCCACCAGGGTCAGGGGCAGCTCTCATGTGAAGGGATCGTCTCCACCCCCTGGATCAGACCTGAGAGGCAGTGTAGGGATTGGCCACAGCTACCAGCTCTGGAGGGTTCCAGTCCTGGCCTTACCACGTCCTAGCTGTGTGACCTCAGGCACCCATTGAAATGTGTTCAGGCACATGTCCCCCCAGTGGCTGTCCCTCGTGGACAGTAAGATAAGATGCACCACTTTCCACCCTTCTCAGCCCCTAGGGAGAGCGAAGAGAGTGCACCCAGGAATGACTTGACCTTGGTCCCACACCCCGGCTTTTCCTGGCAGCCTTCCTTCTCCTAGGTCCCAGGGAGGGCACAAGGGGATGAACCTCCCACCTGAAAACCAGACACAGTCTCTCTTCTCAGCCACATTGAGGACACCACCGGGATAGTAATAAACTGTCTTCCTTGTCTCCTGTCTTGGAAAAGGTTCAAATGGGATGCCAGGAAACTTGAGCCTCCGTTTTCCATCAGCCCGGAAGAGGGCTATATCACCGCAGGCATGGAGGTTTCTTTCGAAGTGACTTACCATCCTACCGAGGTGGGCAAGGAGATTCTCCACAAAAACTTGCTCTGCTTCATCCAGGGAGGCAGTCCTCTGAGCCTAACCCTGTCCGGAGTGTGCGTGGGACCACCTTCAGTGAAAGAGGTCAGTAGGTGCTGCCCACAGATGGGCCAGTGGTGGGGTGGCCCGGCAAGCCCCACAAGAGAACTCAGTCAGACTCTGTCCAAACAGTCCTCGGTGCCCACATCAAACATGCAGACCTGCTCCCTCCGCCACAGGGCCTCTGCGCATGCTCTTCCCACTGCCGACATACTCCTTTCCCCCTCTCCATTTAGTTAATTCCTGTTTAGTCTTCAGCTCTCAACCCAGGCATCTCGTTCTAAAGGAAGGTTATACGGACATCTCTGGCTAGATCACATTCTGTCATAAGCTCTCTAAGTAAACAGGGACACCTGGGTTAACCTCTGCTCACCCTGTCGCTAGAAGCCCTAGTAGTAGACACCTGATAGTTCCTAGCAACATTGCTTACGGTCATGACGACACCTGAACTGCCTCTCTTGCTATTTCAACAACGTTATGTACATGGAATCACGCCGTATGTTATAAAAGTGTATGTACAAGTCTTGGCAAGAATATATACTTTCATTTTCTTGGGTGAATATGTAAGAGTGAAGTGGCTGGATCATATACAGCCTTTTTACCTTTTTACCTTTTTAAGAACTCACCAAATTGTCTTCCAAGGTGTTTGTGTCATCTTACGTCCCCATCAGCCACATCAGACGTTTCTACTTGCACCACATCCTTGCCAGTGCTCAATATGGTCAGGTTTTTAAAATTTTTAGTCATTCTAATAGGTACATGATGATATCTTGTGGTTTTAAATTTGGATTTCCCTAATGACTAATGGTGTCAAGCATCTTTTCAGGTACTTCATTGCCATCCGTCTATCTTCTTTATTGAAGTATCTGTTCAAGTCATTTTTATTTGGGTTCTTTGTTTTCTTGTTTTACTGCATTTTGAGAGCTCTGTGTATATTCAGGACATAAGTTTTGAATTTATATCTTCAGTCTGTTTAGAGTTCATTTTTGTATATAGTGTAAGATTATGGATCAAAATTCAAAAAATCCATTTTTTGTGCACAGATATCCAGTTGTTCCAGAATCATTTACTTAATAGATTATCCTTTCTCTATGGATTGCCTTTGCACTTTGGTCAAAAACCAATTGATCATCTATGTGTGGGTCTCTTGCTAAACTATTCTCATCCCCTTGGTGAACTCTTTTGATTCCCTTTATACCAGCGCAACGTTGTCCATGTTGCTAAATTCGATGGCTGGTTCTCACTGCTCATCTTGCTTGACTTGTCAATAGCATTTGAACACCTTAAACAAGCCCCTCCTCCTTCAAGCACTTCCTTCATTGTGTGACCTCCAGGATACCACCCTCTCCTAGTTTTCCTCCCACTTTAATAGTTTCTGCTTCTCATCTCCCCTTCTGATTTTTCTTAACAATGGAGTGTGCAGGATTTTAAGAATTAGTCCTAAAATTCCTTCTTTTTTTCTAAATACACTTACTTCTTGATGATCTCATCCAGTTTCTTGCCCTTAAAAAAAAAATTGCTATACTGACAGCTCCCAAATGCATGTGTGTGTGTGTGTGTATGTGTGTAAACTTTCCTTTGAACTCCAGACTTGTAAATTCCGCTGCCTGCTTGAGGTGTCCATCTTCTTCCAGGTGGTGAATTTCACCTGCCAGGTGCGCTCCAAGCACACACAGACCATCATGCTTTCAAACCGCACCAACCAAACCTGGAATCTGCACCCCATCATTGAGGGTGAGCACTGGGAGGGGCCCGAGTTCATCACCCTGGAGCCTCATCAGCAAAACAAGCCCTACGAGATCACCTACCGGCCCCGCACCATGAACGTGGAGAACCGCAAGCATCAGGTAGGTTGAGCCCCACCTCCCACATGGGTTTCCTGGCATGGTTGGAGGAAGGAGCTGTGGGAGAGAGAATGTTAGGACAAGGGGGGACCTACAAATAATGTGGAAACCACAGGGAACTGTGTCCAAAGCTTATCAAGACTAAAGCTTCCCTTTTTGTCCGTATATTTTCATGTTGAGGGGCTTCTCTTGGAACCAGAGGCTCATCTCTGAAATGAAGTCCCAGATGAAGCATCAAGCAATCAACACTTAGTTTAAGTGCACAAATAACATCAAGGTGACTGTGATAAAGATTAAAAAAAAGAAGCCACAATCTTCCACTCCCCTCACAAAAAAAGAACTGTCTTCTTCTGTCTTCTTTATCAATCCTCACTCAAAGACAGCCATGGCTGCCATCATCGCATCCTCAGTTTTGCATCCTGTTTACTTACACTTTACATCACATCATGAGCATGTTCCTGTTTAACTGTGTAATCTTCATGGTAATCATTTTTACTGATTGACTAATATTCCACTGAATGCCAGCTCCATAATTTATTTAACACCCTCAGTTGTTGGATGTTTAAGTTATCTCTAAATTTTCATCAATAGAAGCGATTCTAATATACATGCGTATCCCCAATGGCTCAGTGGCAAAGAATCTGCCTGCAATGCAGGAGAAGCAAAAGACTGGCTCGATCTCTGGGTTGGGAAGGTCCCCTGGAGGAGGAAATGGCAACCCACTCCAATATCCCTGCTTGAAAAATCCCTTGGAGGGAGGAGCCTGGCGGACTACAGTCCAAAGGGTCACGAAAAGTCAGTCACGACTGAGTGACTGAGCGCGCACGTTTACGTGTAACTTTTTCGTCTGCAGGGACTTTTCTTCAGTAAGTTCCCTGGGATGAGATTCCTGGTTCAAATACACATGAACGTGTTTATGACTCTTGGAAACATATTATGAAGCTGGTTTCCAAAAGTGTTAAACCTGTTTGCGTAACTTCGTTAATCCTGTGTCGCTGCCATGCCTGAGAGGTAGCTGATAAAGGACCCTCTGTGTCACGCTCACCACGGTTGTTCTTCTCGTAGGGCACCCTCTTCTTCCCCCTCCCAGATGGGGCAGGCTGGCTGTACCAGCTGCACGGGACTTCCGAGCTCCCCAAGGCTGTGGCCAATATCTACCGTGAAGTGCCATGTAAAACACCCTACACTGAGCTCCTGCCAGTCACCAACTGGCTGAACAAGCCCCAGAGGTGAGAGAATAGGTGGGGGATGAAGAGGGGACGGAGGGAGGACACACAGTGTCTAGCCTGGCCCTTTGTGCTGCTGCTGGGCATTGCCTGGCCTGCGCCCCACAGACAGTGTCCTGCCCAGGGCTGTCTGTGAGCAGCTGATGCCTTGTAAATCTCCTGCAAGAGTGCCAGGCACAAAATAAGTGCTCAATAAATGTTAGCTGTCATTATTATCAAAATGATAATTGTGGTGGTTATTATTGAGAGCCCTGTCTTATCACATCAGCCACTGGCCAGATCCTTGGATCTTGTATTTGCAGAGAGAAAAGGAACTAGAGGAGCTGGAGGCCAGACGGGTCCCCTTCTTTTATGGAAAAGGAGCCAAAGGCTGGGAGAAGAGAGCTACCTGCTCGGCATAGTGGATAAAGGCCCAGACCCAAGTTTGAATGCTAGTTCTGCCTGTAACTCGGCACTGTTACCTGAGCATGGCGTCTTCCTTCTCTCCGCCTCAACTTCTTCCCTAGTGAAATAGAAAGGATAACGAGATGTACCTCTTACAGACACTGTGGCGACTAAAAGCTTGTAATGTAACCCATGTGGAGCAGGACTCAGTACTTGGCACACAATAGGCAGTTACTAAATGGTAGTTCCTGTTATTACTAGTGACAGTGTGGAGGCTAGAACCCTGGACCCACATGCTTTCTGTGAAATCAAGAGTAGACAAGGTACCTTGCCTTCTTTCCTTTGGGTAAACTGTCTCATTTCATCCTCTCTTCTTGCACCCCTGTGTTCCCCCAGATTCCGGGTCATTGTGGAAATGTTGAAACCAGAGAAGCTTGACCTGAGTGTCACCTTAAAGGGCCTTGATTACATTGATGTGCTGTCCTCCTCCAAGAAAG
This sequence comes from Cervus canadensis, assembly GCF_019320065.1. NCBI lineage: Eukaryota > Metazoa > Chordata > Mammalia > Artiodactyla > Cervidae > Cervus > Cervus canadensis. The sequence continues at coordinate 32,451,364 of NC_057403.1, read as the reverse complement.
ATTACAAGCTGAACTTCTTCTCCTACAAGGAGGGACTATACACAGCAAAGGTATCCACACACTAAAGGCATTGCCCTGGGACCCTGGAGGTTTGGCCCTGAGGTTGATGATCCTGGTGTTGGGAGGGAAGATATACCCTCCCTTATCCTGCGAGACTGACCATTTAGAGGGACCAGACCCTTTAAAATGAGACTAGATAGCCAGCCAACATGTAGGCCTATACCAAGCCCTCAAGGCGGCAGAATCATGAAAATTCCGAAGCAGTAGGTAACACTGGGCATCAGACACCAGACCACAATAATAAGAGGGAAAAGATCCCTTTTCTGAGGGTTTAGAGAGCGCCCAGCATCAGGCTGAGCCCTTGACACAGCTAGTGACGTCACAGCCAGGATTCATCTCAGAGCCAGTGACTCCAGGACTCCACAGGGTCCTTCACGCATGAACTGTTTCTCCTGACTCATTCATCAGTTCATCAAGCATCTCTTGAGCACATGTACCATATGCTATACTACATGCTGATAACTTAGCAGTGATCAAAAATAGGCACAGTCTCTGTTCTCCTGGAACACGCAGTCCAGTGGAGGAGATGAGCATGCATCATGTGATGGCCCTCTGAATGGGTCACTTCAAAAGTGCGTAAGTGCGTTGAGGAAAAGGAGTACATGGTTCAGTGGCTTACTGAGAGGTCAGGGCTGAAGAGAACTTACAGGAATTATCCACCTACAGATAGTGCTTGACACCAGGATGGAGGATGGAATCACCTAGGGAAAGATTTTAAGGCGAAAAAAATAGCACATGAGCACAAAGAAATGGCAAGAATGAAAGGAAATAATGACAAGTACTGGCAAGGTTATGGAGAAAATGGATCTTTCATGTGTCGCTCACTGGTGGGAGTGAAATAGTGAAGCTACTTTGGATGACAGTCTGGCAGCTTCTCAAATGGATAAACATAGAGTTACCATAGAATTAAGCAATTTCTTCCCAAAATAAGTGAAAACATATGTCCACACAAAAGCCTATATATAAACGTTCATAGCAGCATTATTCTTAAGAGCTAAAAAATGGAAACAACCTAAATTTCCATCAACTGGTGAACAGAGAAATACAATGGACTATTATTTGGCAATAAAAAGTGACAGGAACCGAGTACTGATACAGGCAACACTGAAATGAACCCTGCAAACATTACACTATGTGAACAAAGCCAGTCACAAATGGCTACATATTGTATGATTTTTTTATATGAAATGTCCAGAATAGGAAAGTCTATAGGAACAGAAAGTAGCCTAGTGGTGCCTAGGACTAGAGGGGATGGGATAGGGGGACATGGGAATGATTGTTACTGGATAAAGGGGTTCTTTTGAGGGTGATGAAGGTGAGTGGTGATGGTTGGACCACTTTGTAAATATACTAAAAAGGCACTAGACCGTGCTGCTCTCGCCTCTTCTAAAGTAACCCAGGTTCCTCCATGCCTGCTCACCTGGAAGGAGCCAGAGCAGAACACCTGAAGAGAAGGGCTGGGTGGCAGGGTTCACGTAGGCTGGGAGGGCCCATGTCAGCCTGGGCCCCATGCTTCACATGCCCAGGCATTGCTAACGGAGAGAAGGAGCCTGTCAATGGTGGAAGACCCCGAACTAACTCCTCTGCCCCGCCCCACTTCCTCCCACTCTCTCTGTGAATCCAGGTGATCTTCCGAAACGAGGTGACCAACGAGTTCTTATACTACACATTGAGTTTCAGGGTCATCCCTTCAGGCGTCATCAAAACCATTGAGATGGTGAGCCCCGTCCGGCAGAGCACCTCGGCCTCCATCAAGGTGGACAACCCCCTGCCCTACATGGTGACCTTCTCCACGGAATGCAGGGTGCCCGACATCAGCCTGCCCTCCCAGTTCGTGGTGCCGGCCAACTCTGAGGTATGGCCCTGCCTGGGACTCTGCACAGGGGGCCTCTGGACCCACTTCTGCATCCGTGAGTTGGGGCAGCCTGGCAGCGGTCAGGAAGGCGGAGGACGACCGATCCGTCATGGTCCTATTCTCTCCTTTGCCCTGCTGCCCAAGTCCTGATATAAACCAGGGCCACATAGAGCTTTGGCTCAGGCATGTTAAAGGAATTAATTTATTAGCCACTGGGGCTTCCCTGGTAGCTCAGACAGTAAAAATCTGCCCTCATTTCAGGAGACCCAGGTTCAATCCCTGGGTCGGGAAGATACCCTGGAGAAGGAAATGACAACCCACTCCAGTACTCTTGCCTGGAGAACTCCATGGACAGAGGAGCCTGGTGGGCTACAGTCCACGGGGTTGCAGAGAGTCGGAGACGACTGAGCGAGTGATACTAGCTGTCTCTGTTACATGTTTGTTTGCCCTGCTCAATCTAAATTATTTTTCTTACTTTTCCTAATTATATAAGTCACATGGAATATATGTAGTGAAAAGGACAGCAAGGGATACGTAATAGTGTTGCTGGATCAGTTGATAATAGTTTTATTAGATGTTTTGTATATATGCTCAGTAAGGAAACTGGCATCCAGTTTTCCTTTCTTCTATTAGCCTTGTTGGAGTCTGCTGTCAGGCTATGCTCATTGAGGTAGGTTTCCTCCTATTCTTTTCTATGGGAGAATTTGTGGAGTATTAGATGGGTAAAAAGAAAGCTTTGTGATCCTGGAATTTTGTTAAGGGAAATTTTTTTTTTACTATTGATTAAATATCTTTTTTTTTTTTTTTTAATTTTTTTATTAGTTGGAGGCTAATTACTTCACAACATTTCAGTGGGTTTTGTCATACATTGATATGAATCAGCCATAGATTTACACTTATTCCCCATCCCGATCCCCCCTCCCATCTCCCTCTCCACCCGATTCCTCTGGGTCTTCCAGTGCACCAGGCCCGAGCACTTGTCTCATGCATCCCACCTGGGCTGGTGATCTGTTTCACCATAGATAGTATACATGCTGTTCTTTTGAAACATCCCACCCTCACCTTCTCCCACAGAGTTCAAAAGTCTGCTCTGTATTTCTGTGTCTCTTTTTCTGTTTTGCATATAGGGCTATCGTTACCATCTTTCTAAATTCCATGATTAAATATCTTTAATGGTTATAGGGCTATATGGGTTTTCTTTATCTTTTTGAGTCTGTTGTGGTAAGTTATATTTGTTTACACATTTGTCCATTTTCATCTAAATTTTTTAACTGTGGTAAAATCATGTAAATTTTAACACTGCATTTTTTTCTGTTAAACATCTACAACAACTTTAACGATATCCTCTTTATTTTTCAATAAGACCCAGTTTTTTTTTTAAGAAACAATATCTGTTCATGACAAAAAGACTATTTTATCTCTATAAAAGTACATGAAACAGAAAATAAAAGTCCTGGGACTTCCTGGCTGTCCAGTGGTTAAGACTCCGAGCTCCCACTGCAGGGACCACAGGTACAATCCCTGGTCGGGGAACTAAGATGCTACATGCCACTTGGCATGGCAAAAAAAAAAAAAAAAAAGAATAGAAAAGTCCCCCAAATCTCATTTCCCCCACCCTAAGACAATTACTGGTAACAGTTCAATATAGCCTTGATGTGTCTTTTCTATACATATGTAGACATATTCCTCTTCACAACAATGAACTCATATACATTTCTGGAATCTTCTTTTTTCCACTTAAAATATTATTACCACCTTTTATTTCAATGATTAGAGCTTTGGTGCTTCCTTTTTAATGGCTACATAATATTCCACAGAAGTAAGTATAATTTATTTATCCAGTCTTTTACTGCTAATACATTGGAATTATTGCCCTTATTTTGCTTTTATAAGCAGTACTCTTTGGTTCTTGTTTTGTTTTGCTTTGGATGACAATAGAGGAAGCAGAATGCCTCCCCCAAATGATGGTAGAACCCCAGAAGCTGGTTGGAGATTATCCACGAGCAGAGAAGGAGCTGCCTGACCTTTAGCCCTCCTGCTCCCCCAGCCCACCCACTCCTGTCTCTGTAATTACACTTCTCAAGAGAGGATCCAGTACCTATTTTTATACTCAGATTCCAGATACAGAAATACCCCGACTAGGGAAAAATTCCAGGGAGGAAAAGTGGGCTGGTTTGGACAGAGGTTCCCCAGGCTCAAGATCAGTGTGAGTATCTACCGCCAACCTGCTCTGAGGTCCCCAGCGGGGCAGAGGAGAGGCGGACATTCAGCATCACAGGAGCCTCTGTCTTCTCTTGCAGGGAACGTTCATATTTGAATTCCAGCCCCTGAAAGCTGGAGAAACCTTCGGGAAACTGACCCTGCACAACAGCGACCTGGGTTACTACCCATATGAGCTCAATTTGAAAGCCTTGCCAGCACTGCCTGAAAAGCCTGTCCACTTCCAGACTGTTCTTGGCAGCGGCCAGAGCATCTTTGCCAAGTTCACCAATTACACTCGGCAGAAGACAGAATACTACTGCAGGGTAAGCAGCCCCGGCCCCACCCTCTGCCCTCCACTTTCCAGAAGTCTGGGCTCAGAAATAACAGGAGGAGGACACTGGGGTGCAGAAATAGGAAACTCATACTCAGGGCCTTCATCTAGTTGAAAACTCCCAGCTAGAAACAAGAGTATCAGAAAGAATATCAGGTCTGGGTTCTTCCTCATGAGTTTAACAAGCTGGGGTGTGGTGGGGGGCAGCATTGCTCAGCGGTGGACACAGAGACAGTTGTTTGGGGGGGAGGTTCTGTTTCAGTAGTTAATCCTATATTCACACTGATGTAATAGGGAGCATATATGGACACTTGCTGTGGGCCAGGCTCCGTTTTACATGCATATTTTAAAAATCCTGACAGCTATCCTGTGAGAGTATTGGTAAGTTATTGGTAAGTTCTACTGAGAGCTCAGTGGTCATGAGGATATGCTATGAAATCCAGCAGACCTGGATTTGAATTCTCACTTCACTGTTCATTCTTTGTATGAATAACTTACCAATACTCTCACAGGATAGCTGTCGGGATTTTTTAAACATGCATGTAAAACTGAGCCTGGCCCATAGCAAGTGTTCCATATATGTTACCTATTACATCAGTGTGAATACAGGATTAACTACTGAAACAGAACCTCCCCCAAACCAACAAAATAAAATGTATTCCTCTCTCAGACAGCAGTGTGGGCTTAGGGTTAGGTGCCGTGACATCAGGCACCCAGACCCCTTTGTCCTGATGTGCTTCCTTCTATAGAGAGTCGCTTTGGTCCACGTGGACCAAGATGGTTTACTGTGGCATCCTCATTGCAGCCAGCTACCATGCGGAAGGCAGGGAGCTGTGTACCTCACTTCCACTCACACTTATTGAAGAAAACTTCATACGACCACACCCGGCAACAAGGGGCACTAGGAGTGTAGCCTTACAGTCGGCGGCCACGTGCCCACTTAACACTGACATCCCATGGCCATGGTCACGAGGCAGAGGCTCTTTTTGTTTTTTTTTTTTAAATTGAGGTATAGTTGTACAATTTTACATAAGTTTCAGGTGTACAAGATAGTGATTCACAATTTTCAGAGGCATAGGCTCCTGGTCATCCCATCCATCAGGAGAAGCCTAATTATGCTGCAGTAACAAACAGTCCCAGTATCTCAGTGGCTTTAAAACAACAAAGTCTCCTGTGTAGTCACAGTCCACGGGGGACTCTGCTCATCCCAGCCACTCAGGGATGCAGGCTAAAGGGCACCCACCATCTCACATGCTCCGGTCATAGGAGTAAAGGGGTGACGAGACCGCAGAGGGACCTGCATTGGCACCTAAACACTCCGGTGTGGAAGGGACGCCTTTCTGTCCTCCGCTTATTGCCCAGATCTGGTGCACCCCACCCCCAATCCACGAGGAGCCAGAAAGTCTGGCCCTCCTTGCCTGTGGAAGGAAAGAAGTGCAGGTACAGGGGAACAGCCCCAAGGACCGCTGCCCACATCACCCTGCCTCAGTTCCTCTTGGCCTTGGTTTCTTCTTAGTAAACTAGGGATAAACTAGTAATACCTCCTCTTCTAGAGAGTCACAAGGACTGGACTCTTGTAGAGCCTGCCCTGCCTCACACAAGCCTAGGTTGCTCATGTCGGAGGGTGGGGCGCTCGGGAGGGCCCGGAGCTGCAGGTTTGCCCCTCAGGGTCCAGGGTGAGCCGAGCACGTGTGTTCCCCTTTCAGACCGACTGTCCGGACTTCCACACGGAAAAGGTCATCTACGCGGCGCCCGGGGCGCAGGGCGGCACAGAGGTCAGCGTGGAGGTGTACTTCGAGCCCAGCCGCCTGGGCGAGAGCAAGGGCAACCTGAGCCTGTTGTCGCTGGCGGGCGGCGAGTACACCATCCCCCTCTTCGGGGTGGCGCTGCCCCCCAAGCCGCAAGGCCCCTTCCTGGTCCGAGCCGGTTACAGCATTGTCATCCCCTTCAAGAACGTCTTCTACCGCCCTGTCACCTTCTCCTTCAACGTGGAGAACGCCGCGTTCTCCATCCGCGCCATGGACTCTGTGAAGCCCAAGAAGGTCAACAACATCACGGTCTACTTCGAAGGGAACCCATCGGGCAGCAAAACACCAATCACCAGCAAGCTGATTGTAACCTGTCCGCCGGGCGAAGGCAGCGACACTGGAATTAAGTGGGTTTATTACCTGAAGGGGATCACCCCGTAGTGAGAACCAGGGTTGGCAGCATCATCAAAAAGCCCTCTCATCAGCCCTTGACCTTCTCATCAGCCCTTGACCTTTGTGTTGTTCTAAGCCCCACAAAGAATAGAGAAAATAATGAGAACTCTAAAGGTACTATCTCCAATTCAGTTATAAGGGCACTTATTTCCATATTATATGAATTCCAAATATCTATATGAAATACAGATACCCTATGTTTAACATGGTAACTATATAAAACAGAGCTATATTTTACTTTGCAAGAGCAAGTCTCTAAATTTGGTTTCTTAATATACCTGCAAAGCCCAGGCACTGTGTAATAATCCCCATGTTTAATAAGGTGACCTTCTCTCACACGGCACTTAGCAGCACATGACTCTGGGGCCCTGCAGTTTCTTTTTAAAACCCACGATAGCTTCAAGAGCCCTTAGCCATGACTCTGTTTTGACACTGTATTTTATTCTGCTTTCATATGAAAGCCAAACAAGTCACTACTTTCAAAGCAAAGAGCAGATACATCAAGGCAATTATTGCAGGGGCAGAAGTTGGGGCGCTCCCCCATCTCTGGGTCCCTGATCTGTTTCCCATAGAAAGTTCTCACAGATGGCCAGATCCTGGAGAGATGCTAATAGAGACCCCAGTTCCCCCAACCCCACTCAGCTTGCAGAGCAGTGAGTCTCTGCCTAATTCTGATCCAGACCCCACCTCCCTAAATACTGATTTAGTCAGTCCAGGGAGGGACCTGGCATCTTTTTAGCTTGTATAGCAGAGTTGAGAAGCAGTGCTACAGATCAAAACCCACCTGGCCAGTCATGCAGCAGCCGGGCAGGAGTGTGCTTCCAGGGGGACCGTGTCTCAGGTGGATGCGTTTTAGCTGCAGCTGTCTTGTGTGTGCTCACAAAGGGTGACAGTCTGGGGCCCTTCTTCAGAGGGAAGTCCGTGGAGGCCCCAGCTCTGGGGAGAGTGCCTCCCTGGACTCTCCCCGGGGTCCTGCAGTGGTCTTAACAGAGCCACTCACCCATTGGCACCACCTGTTGACATAAAGGTGGTTGAAGACTGGCCCTCAGGCATAGGAGTGGAGGGCCAACAGGCTTCTGCACAAACGCACACACACACCTATGCCTGAGGGTCCCCAGCCTCCACCTCCTCCCCTCTCCTCATCCACTCCACCTGCAAGAGAAGAAGAAGGCATCAAAGAACCTCCATGGCCTTTTGGGAATGGATGCTCCCAAGAGGTGGTGCTCAGAAATGATCCCTGGACCGACAGCCTGAGGATCACCTGGGAATTTATTTAAAAATGCAAGTTCTCAGGGCCGGCCCCAGGGGAACTGGAGCCTTTGCCGAGCCCACAGCCCCTAACGCTCTTCATTAGAGCCCTGGAGAGAATCTCACCAACTCTGCTTACAGCCTAGTGAGTGAAATGGGCACCTCCCCCCCAACTCCCCCCCACCCATTCCCCAGAGGCAGATCTGGGGGAAAGGGAGCCATTGGCCCATCACCAGCTTCTTCTAAAAGGGTAAACCTTTTCAACACTTTTAAACCCTGTATGATAGACAGTTCTTAAGACTTCAGGAAAGAGGGAGGAAGCTGTGCAGAAGCTAGCTAGAACATCCATGGTCCAAGCGCAGTGAGACCCAAGATTCCTCTAACTGTGAGGGTCAAGACTCAGCTATGTTACTCTGAGGCTGTGGGGCTCCCAGCCACCACCCTAGACACTGGCTGCTACAGAAACCGGTCACTTCCCAGTATCACCACCAGCGAAACAGTGCCTTTAGGTGGCCAGGGGCAACTCCGCGGCTTCAGCCCTGTCCTGCTCCAGCCAGCCACTAAGTCTAGGGCCCAAGCCTCATAGGCCTGGAGACACACCTCCCTGGGACCAAGCACCCAGCCCAGACCCTGCCCCAGCATGAACCCACTTCCGGGATGACTTGACATGGGGGTACATCGCTTTCCTGTACGTGGTTCTTACATTTCCTTGGCCTCGAAAAAGGCAACGATGAAAATCATTTCATATTGGTAAGTTTAGAATGGCAGAATAGCTCAACAGAGGGCTGGAGGGGAGGCGTGGTGAAAACAAGCATCCTATCAAAAGCTGGTAGAAGTTACATTTGAAAGAACACTTTCTCAGCAAAGCAGACCAAGAGATGTTTCACTGAGGGGGATGCTGAGAAAATATCAGGGTCCAGGTGGCACAATTCCAGAGACCATGGTGCTTGGAAAACGATTGTGACTGCTGCGCCCTGACGCCATTCATTCTACACGGAGGCCCTGGTGAGTATGGCATCCTGGTGAGTCTAGACACTTCTCTGGGCTAGACGGGCCTCAGGTCAGAGGTGATTATATTGTGACATCACGAGGGCCTGCCAGATACTAAGAAATGCCAAATGTGGGATCTCCCAAGCCTCTTAGACCCTCAACATACTGCCCTGACACTCCAGCAAAATCACACTGCTGTTGGCAAAACTGCTTTGTGCAGTTCAAGATTGAGGGACCCTGTCTTAAAGTCTCACAAGCCCCTTCTTGCTATATAATGCCCGTAAGTTATGTGTCACTAACCAGGTGTCATCACACATGTGCAGATGAGCTGCAACTGTGAAATGATGGCCAGTGTGTAAGCAGACATACTCATTATCCACTAGTCTGGAGGAGTCTGAGCCCAGCAGGCCTGGCCAGGGCCGGTCCCCACGGACAGAGAAGTGAGCACATAGAGAAGGCAACGGAGGCCCTTGGGCTTTGTTCTCGGTATCCCTGCCAAATTATGGGTGAAGAACTTAACTAGCTGACACTTTCCAAGATATCAGAAAAACAACAATAACCATTATTTCCAGGAACTTCTGAACTAAAGGTCGGACAAAACATTGATTTGGGCCTTGAGCAAAAAACTGGTTTCTTAGCAACCTAGGCCAGAATGTGATTTCAGAAGAAAAGAGTTCCTTCTGGTAAAAAAATAAACATCTCCTTATTGTTTCAATTATTTAAAAACTCTATCACATTATGACCCATGAGAAATTCAGTTCACCTTTAAGACAAAGCCAAACCAAACAGCAAAAGAAATATGAACAATTATATTAGATATGGGTCTAGTGGAAATGAGTACACACTAGAGAAATAGATCCAAATTGTTCCCATCGATTTTTTTTTCATTGTTTTACATCAACCATCATCAAAATTCTAAAGACATAAACCTTACAAGACATTTAGAAATGCCCTTATCAGTGCTACTTGGTGTCAAGGTACCAGGAGGTAGCTGTTAAGCCATGCATTGTCTTCTGGAGATAAATCTGTATTTGGAGCAGTTTTCAGATTGTTGCTGCACCCACCTTTATTTGTAAGATTATATTGGCAGGGATTTTAAAAGCTGTGCAGACCCCCACCAGTAAAGGAAAGCACAGTTTATGTTTTATAAAAATATATCAGTATTCAAGCCCATGATTTTAAGGCATAAGCAAGGTTGAAACGGTTCTATGAAGACCTACAAGACTTTTAGAACCAACACCCAAAAAAGATGTCCTTTTCACTATAGAGGACTGGAATGCAAAAGTAGGAAGTCAAGAAACACCTGGAGTAACAGGCAAATTTGGCTTGGAGTACAGAATGAAGCAGGGCAAAGGCTAATAGAGTTTTGCCAAGAGAACGCACTGGTCATAGCAAACACCCTCTTCCAACAACACAAGAAAAGATGCTACACATGGACATCACCAGATGGCCAACACCGAAATCAGATTGATTACATTCTTTGCAGCCAAAGATGGAGAAGCTCTATACAGTTAGCAAAAACAAGACCAGGAGCTGACTGTGGCTCAGATCATGAACTCCTTATTGCCAAATTCAGACTTAAGTTGAAGAAAGTAGGGAAAACCACTAGACCACTAAGGTATGACCTAAATCAAATCTCTTGCAATTATACAGTGGAAGTGAGAAGTAGATTTAAGGGACTAGATCTGATAGAGTGCCTGATGAACTATGGACAGAGGTTCATGACATTGTACAGGAGGCAGTGATTAAGACCATCCCCAAGAAAAAGAAATGCAAAAAAGCAAAATGGCTGTCTGAGGAGGCCTTTCAAAAATCTGGGAAAAGAAGAGAAGCGAAAAGCAAAGGAGAAAAGGAAAGATATACCCATTTGAATGCAGAGTTCCAAAGAATAGCAAGGAGAGATAAAGCCTTCCTCATTGATCAGTGCAAAGAAATAGAGGAAAACAATACAATGGGAAAGACTAGAGATCTCTTCAAGAAAATTAGAGATACCAAGGGAACATTTCATGCAAAGATGGGCTCAATAAAGGACAGAAATGGTATGGACTTAACAGAAGCAGAAGATATTAAGAAGAGGTGGCAAGAATTACACAGAAGAACTGTACAAAAAAGATCTTCACGACCCAGATAATCACCATGGTGTGATCCCTCATCTAGAGCCAGACATCCTGGAATGCGAAGTCAAGTGGGCCTTAAGAAGCATCACTACAAACAAAGCTAGTGGAGGTGATGGAATTCCAGTTGAGTGATTTCAAATCCTGAAAGATGATGATGCTGTGAAAGTGCTGCACTCAATATATCAGCAAATTTGGAAAACTCAGCAGTGGCCACGGGACTGGAAAAGGTCAGTTTTCATTCCAATCCCAAAGAAAGGCTCAAACTACCACACAATTGCACTCATCTCACATGCTGGTAAAGTAATGCTCAAAATTCTCCAAGCCAGGCTTCAGCAATACTTGAACCATGAACTTCCAGATGTTCAAGCTGGTTTTAGAAAAGGCAGAGGAACCAGAGATCAAATTGCCAACATCTGATGGATCATCAAAAAAGCAAGAGAGTTCCAGAAAAACATCTATTTCTGCTTTATTGACTATGCCAAAGCCTTTGACTGTCTGGATCACAATAAACTGTGGAAAATTCTTCAAGAGATGGGACTACCCGACCATCTGACCTGCCTCTTGAGAAACCTATATGCAGGTCAGGAAGCAACAGTTAGAAGTGGACATGGAAAAATGGACTGGTTCCAAATAGGAAAAGGAGTACGTCAAGGCTGTATATTGTCACTCTGCTTATTTAACTTCTATGCAGAGTACATCATGAGAAATTCTGGGCTGGATGAAGCACAAGCTGGAATCAAGATTGCCGGGAGAAATATCAATAACCTCAGATACACAGATGACACCACCCTTATAGCAGAAAGAGAAGAACTAAAGAGCCTCTTGATGAAAGTGAAGGAGGAAAGTGGAAAAGTTGGCTTAAAGCTCAACATTCAGAAAACTAAGGTCATGGCATCCAGTCCCATCACTTCATGGCAAATAGATGGGGAAAACAGTGGAAACAGTGGCTGACTTTATTTTGGGGGGCTCCAAAATCACTGCAGATGGTGATTGCAGCCGTGAAATTAAAAGACACGTACTCCTTGGAAGGAAAGTTATGATCAACCTAGACAGCATATAAAAAAGCAGAGACATTACTTTGCCAACAAAGGTCTGTCTAGTCAAGGCTATGGTTTTTCCAGTGGTCATGTATGGATGTGAGAGTTGGACTATAAACAAAGCTGAGTACTGAAAAATTGATGCTTTTAAACTGTGGTGTTGGAGAAGACTCTTAAGAGTCCGTTGGACTGCAAGGAGATCCAACCAGTCCATCCTAAAGGAGATCAGTCCTGGGTGTTCATTGGAATGACTGATGCTGAAGCTGAAACTCCAATACTTTGGCCACCTCATGCGAAGAGTTGACTCATTGGAAAAGACCCTGATGCTGGGAGGAATTGGGGGCAGGAGGAGAAGGGGACGACAGAGGATGAGATGGTTGGATGGCATCACCAACTCAATGGACATGGGATTGAGTAAACTCTGGGAGTTTGTGATGGACTGGGAGGCCTGGCGTGCTACAATTCATGGGGTCGCAAAGAGTCGGATACGACTGAGTGACTGAACTGAACTGAACTGAACTGAGCTTGTTCATTGGAAGGACTGATGTTGAAGCTGAAACTCCAATACTTTGGCCACCTGATTCAAAGAGCTGACTCATTTGAAAAGACCCTGATGCTGGGAAAGATTGAGGGCAGGAGGAGAAGGGGAGACAGAGGATGAGATGGTTGGATGGCATCACCAACTCGATGGACATGGGTTTGGGTAAACTCCAGGAGCTGGTGATGGACAGGGAGGCCTGGCTTGCTGTGGTTCATGGGGTCACAAAGAGTCAGACACGACTGAGCAACTGAATTGAACTGAACTCAGGGAGCCCGATTCCCCCAACTTCATTTTTCTTTGTCAAGATTGCTTTGGTTATTCAGTGTCTTTTGTGTTTCCAAATAGATTGTGAAAATGTTTGATTCTAATTCGGTGAAAATGCCATTGGTAATTTGATAGGGGTTGCATTGAATCTGTAGGTTGCTTTGAGTACTATAGTCATTTTTACAATATTGATTCTTCCAATCTGAGAACATGTTATATCTCTCTGTCTCTTTGTGTGATTTATTTCTCTCATCAGTACCTTATAGTTTTCTGAGTACAGATCTTTTTTCCTCCTCAGGTAGGTTTAGTCCTAGGTATTTTTTTTCTTGTTGTTGCAATGGTAAATGGGATTGTTTCCTTTATTTCTCTTTCTGTTCTTTCTTTGCTAGTGCATAGGGATGCAAGAGATTTCTGTGCCTTAATTTTGTATCCTGCAACTTTGTCAGATTCATTGATTAGCACCAGTAGTTTTCTGGTAGCATCTTTAGGATTTTCTATGTACAGTATCATGTTATCTGCAAACACTGACAGTTTAACTTCTTTTTCAATTTGGAATTCTTTTATTTCTCTTTCATCTTTGATTGCCATGGCTAGCACTTCCAAAACTATGTTGAATAATAGTGGTGAGAATGGCCATCCTTGTTTTGTTACTGATCTTAGAGGAAGTGCTTTCAGCTTTTCACCCATGAGAACGATGCTTGCTATGGATTTGTCACATAAGGCCTTTATCATGGTGAGGTAGTTTCCCTTTGTGTCCACTTTCTGGAGAGTTTTTGTTGCAAATGATTGTTGAATTTTCTCAAAGGTTTTTCTGCATCTATTGAGTTGATCACCTGGTTTTTATTCTTCAGTTTGCATCCCTAGGGTAAATCTCACTTGATCGTGGTGTGTGAGCCTTTAAACGTGTTGTTGGATTCTGTTTGCTAGTATTTTGTTGAGGATTTGTGATGTTGGCCTATAATTTCCTTTTTGTGTGATATCTTCATCTGGTGCCCAGCAGGCGCTCTCCAAGAACCACTCCAGACCCTCCCCCCCACCACCCCGCTGTACCTGTGAGGAGACGCAACTCCACATCCTCCTACTCCACCATCTTGGCCAAAGTTTAATATATAAACTAGACACAGTGAGAGAATGTCCGCCTGGCCAGCATCACTGCTCTTGCATTTTAGAATGGTTATTAAGCAAAATAAGAGCCTTCCCTGGTGGCTCATATGGTAAAGAATCTGCCTGCAATGCAGGAGATCTGGGTTCAATCTCTGGGTCAGGAAGAGCCCCTGGAGAAAGAAATGGCAACCCTCTCCAGTCTACTTGCCTGGAGAATTCCATGAACAGAAGAGCATGGTGGGCTGTAGTCCATGGGGTCACAAAGAGCTGGACACAACTGAGCGACTAACACAAGGGTTCCTTGAGCATAATAAGCACTGCAATACTGGACAGCTGATCTGCTAACCCAGCCTGTCCAAGATGACAGCTATTAGGTGGGCAGGTATCATGGACAGCCTGAGTGTACTGGAGGAAGGGGTGATCCATGTCCTGGTGGGACAGCATGAGGGTTCATCTAGACACTCAGAGTGGCGTATAGCTTAAAACTTAAAAACTGTTTATTTCTGAAGTTTACCATTTAATATTATGGACCTGTAGTTCACCACTGGTAACTGAAACCTCAGTTAATGGGGGGACCACTGTATGTATCACCATGATCTGACATTCTGCTTTTTTCAGAATGTACAAGATAAGGTGTTTAACTTCAAACCTTTTTTTTAAGATTCTTCAGCTGTTATTTTCAGTTCAGTTCAGTTGCTCAGTCATGTCCGACTCTTTGCAACCCCATGAACCGCAGCACACCAGGCCTCCCTGTCCATCACCAACTCCCAGAGTTTACCCAAACCCATGTCCATTGAGTAGGTGATGCCATCCAACCATCTCATCCTCTGTTGTCCCCTTCTCCTCCTACCCTCAATCTTTCCCAGCATCAGGGTCTTTCCAAATGAGTCAGCCCTTCACATAAGGTGGCCAAAGTATTGGAGTTTCAGCTTCAGCATCAGTCCTTCCAATGAATATTCAGGGCTGATTTCCTTTAGGATGGACTGGTTGGATCTCCTTGCAGTCCAAGGGACTCTCAAGAGTCTTCTCCAACACCACAGTTCAAAAGCATCAATTCTTTGGCACTCAGCTTTGTTTATAGTCCAACTCTCACATCCATACATGACCACTGGAAAAACCATAGCCTTGACTAGACAGACATTTGTTGACAAAGCAATGTCTCTGCTTTTCAGTATGCTGTCTAGGTTGGTCATAACTTTTCTTCCAAGGAGTAAGTGTCTTTTAATTTCATGGCTGCAATCACCACCTGCAGTGATTTTGGAGCCCAGAAAAATAAAGTCAGCCACTGTTTCCACTGTTTCCCCATCTATTTGCCATGAAGTGATGGGACCAGATGCATGATCCCCCATGTCCAAGGAAAGAGAAACCCAAGAAAGACAGTAGGCACTGAGAGAGGGCATCGGAGGGCAGACAGACTGAAACCACAATCACAGAAAACTAGCCAGTCTGATCACACGGACCACAGCCTTGTCCAACTCAGTGAAACTAAGCCATGCCGTGTGGGGCCACCCAAGACGGACAGACGGGTCATGGTGGAGAGGTCTGACAGAATGTGGTCCACTGGAGAAGGGAATGGCAAACCACTTCAGTATTCTTGCTTTGAGAATCACATGAACAGTATGCAAAGACTGTTATTTTACATTTGTAATTTTTTTCTAGCCAAACCTTTGTGATAAAGTCAGGTGGGTAGGAGGTAGTTTCAGAAAAGTAGAAAGAAGCAGACTGTGAAACTGAAAGAATGCCAGTCTATGTATCAGGAAATACAAATGGAAATTCTGTCCTGTCTAGTACAGTAGTCACTGGCCATGCGTGGCTGTTTGCAGTTACATTATTAAAGACAAAAAATTTAAATCAAGTTCTTCAGTCACACCACTCATATCTCACATGTAGCTGTCCGCTGCCATAATGGACAGTGTAGAGTGTAGAACGTATCCATCACTGCAGAATGCTCTAAGCTAGGCTATGGTGTGACATTCTGTGACTTGGGCAAATTCCTTAACTCAGGGTTTCTTAACCTCAGCACTACTGACATTTTGGGACAGGTAATTTTTGGTTGTGGTGGGCCATCTTGTGCTGCTTTTAGCAGCATCTCTGTTCTCTGTCCACTAAGCATCAGTAGCTTTCCATCGGTTGTATAAACAGAACTGTCTCCAAACATTGCTATTTGTCTCCAGGGGATGCATAGTCACCCCGGTTGAGAACCACTACCTTAACTGCTTTGGGGTTTAGTTTCATCAACTAAAGGGGATTTTGCTCCAAGAAGAGGACCCTCCCATTCAGCTCTAACATTCAGCATGTCCAGAACACCTAGCTGCTTCTCTCAAGTGCCACTTTCTTGAGTACCGTCTCTCTCCACCACTGCTTGTCATTACCCCGCCTCTCGCCAATGCCAGCACTGATGAGTATTGCTCTAATGAGTAGGAGACCCAGGGCTGACATTTAGACTTGTCTCCATGTCCGTGGTTTTATGGACTGAAGCTACAGTGGCCCCTGGTTTTGTCCATCACTAGCTCTGCTTCTCAAAAACACCTGGTTTTATCATAGCTTGAGTTGAGTCCCTGAATAGAGGTGTTCATCTCAACATTATTGTTGCCTCCTGCACATACTGTGTAGGATCTTCTGGACGGGTGTTTGTCTTCATTGGCATGCGTTTTGTATTTGACATTGCCCTTGGCTCGTGGAGTCAGGGAAACCTCTTAGGGCCTTAACTGGACTATGAACTCAAGAGCAGAGACCCTGTTTTATTAACCCGCAGCACTTGGCACAGTGCCCGGCAGCATTGGACAGTTGGCATCTAGATGAATAAATGACCATATATTTTTGGTGGGGAAATAGGGGAGTCTAAGGACTTTGCTGCTCCGAAGCATAGTCGGCAGACCAGCAGCATCTGGATACCCTGGAGGCTCACTGGGGACAGATTCCCCAGCCTCACCCCAAGCCTACGGATCAGGATCTGCATTTTAACACCATCCCTGGTGATCTGGATGCACAGTAGAGTTGGAAAGCACTGGTCTAGAAGACTCTACACTCAGTTTGTAGCCTTCTTCGTGGACAGAGGGACTTAACTCGAGCTTTACCCGAGAGCTTTCTAGCATCTCTGCTTATAAGGACACTGATCCTGTTGGATCAGGGCCACATCACTATGACGGACTTAACTACTTTCCTTTAGGTGCTGTCTCCAAATACTGCCACCAAGGCTATATGAACTGGGGGACAGGGGGAGGCACAATTTACTCCATAATATTGATCATTTTAAAAAGTGATCGTTGTAAAACGCTGCCTGCCTTATTTGAGGGGAGGAGGACTGGGCCATCTCACACCCCTCAGCTCATTCATCTTGTGCAGCTGCCCGGTGAGCTAGGTAGTGCCACCTCATTTCCCAGATGAGGAAGCAGAGGCTCCTCGAGGTTGACCCACCTTCCTAAGGTTTCACAGCTGGAACCTGGAATCAAAACATCTGTGCAGGTGACAGAGCCGGTACTGTGTAGGGTGCTGGAGTGAGGGATTAAAATCACTAATAAGGGGAGGGAGTTTTACCTTCACGACAGGCCTCTCAGACACGGAGAACGCGGAGTCAGCTGTCTGGCTCGCCGGAAGGATCCCCGGCTCTAGACTCTCAAGAGCCAGCTGTGCTCAGTGCGGAGTCTTACCCCTAGTCCCGGCTCCAGCACGCCCACGAAGCTGTCCCAAGGATAAGGTCCCGGGGCTTAGGGTTTAGAACCGGCAGTGGCAGGTTCTTCAGGCTGTCGGTTTCAAGGGATCTAGTCACTGATCAATCCCGAGGACAAGGTTGGTGAGCCCCCGGGCCCTGCTCTCCGGGAGAGTCTGGATCGGGGGAGAAATACCATCAGGCACTCTGATCAGTGCAGTGGGTGCTCCCCCAGCGGGGAATTCTGCCCGACACCGGGGCGACAGGCCCCCAACTGCAGGCTGAGGGAGACGATGCCACTCATGGTGACCAGGGGTGGGCTCACTGCCAAGTCTCTGGTGTTCCTGAA
This sequence comes from Cervus canadensis, assembly GCF_019320065.1. Taxonomy (NCBI): domain Eukaryota; kingdom Metazoa; phylum Chordata; class Mammalia; order Artiodactyla; family Cervidae; genus Cervus; species Cervus canadensis. Next base: position 32,433,416 of record NC_057403.1, on the reverse strand, counting down.
TGAGTTCCAAAACCTAGCAACCTTTTGAAGGTGCCCAGGCCACACGCCCTGAGGACATCAAAGCCTAAGGGGAGGGAGGCCCAGGATCAGAGCTCCTGAGAGGTGCATTGCTGCCTGCTGGAAAGGTGGGGTGGGGGGCCGGGAAGGCCGGGCTCTGCGATCATATCAGGGTTGAATAGTTGAGTTTGACCTAGATCATTGGAACCTACCACCTCAGTAGGGAGAACTATTTATTGCCAAATGGCCACAGACAGTTTTTCGAGTATGAGTCCGAATTCTACCCACCCACTGTTCTTTACCAGCTGTAGGATCTCAGTGAATTGCTTCATCCACAGGTCACAGATGGGCAACCCAGGGCTGTGTCCTGGCAGACCTTGTTGATTTGGCTTTGATCACGATAATTTTTTAAAATATTTTATATGTTCTTTTCCTTCCACTTTTATGAAAGTGTTGGCATTATTTTCATTCTTTGATGTAAGCTTGGTTTTGCTATTCCCTTTGTTTTGTAACTTGGGGGTTTCTCGCTCTTTTTTAAAAAATTCATTTTATGGAAATATAAACTTTTGAGAGCTGTTCCAGCAGAGTGCCCTCCTTTTTTTGAGTGAAAGAGGCTTGGTGTAGAGGGCCTGCCTGGAAGTGAAGACTGTGGCCCAACTAGTGGGAACCAGGCACGCAGGATCCTCAGGGGGCTCATTTGCTTGAACATCCTCCCCAGCTCCCTCCACACATACATGGCAGCCTTGGGGACTAGGCTGCTCAGGCCGCAGGGATGAGACAACAGCCCCGGGGATTGAGGCCTAAGGGGAGTAGAGGAGACATTTATTTTTGGCTTCCTATCATGGAATTTTTATTCTCTATTGGAACATATTGATTTAGAGTGTTGTGTTAATCACAGGGGTACAGCAAGTTGACTCAGTTAACATACACATGGGCCTGTCTTTTTAGGGTTGTCTTCCATAGAGTTTATGAGAGGGTATTGAGTAGTTTCTTGTTTATAGAGCACATCCTTGTTCATTATTCTTTTTCTCTGTCTGTGTACGTATCTGTATAGAAGAGTATATGGGTTAATCCCAAACATCTCAGTTATCTCTCCACAACCACCTGGGCTTCCCATTTGGTAAGGAAAGTTTCTTTTCTAAGCATCTGCTTCTGTTTGATCCAAGAGTCCGTTTGCATCCATCATGAGATTCACCTATAAGTGCTGTCACCTGCTTTTTGTCTTTGTCCGATGACCTGACTCCGCCTGATCATCTCCACGTCCCCGTCTTTGCTGCGGCAGCCGGCACCACTTCATTCCCGTGTGTGGGTCAGTCGCAGTCCACAAACGTGTGCAGCACATCTTTAGCCGCCATTCTTCTGTGGCCTGAGGTTTCTGTTGCTTGTGTGCCTTGGCTGTTGTAAACAGCCCCGTAGAGAACGTTGGGATGCGTGTGTGTCCCGGGGGGGGGGGGGGGGGGGGGGGGGGGTGCTTTTCCTAGGGTCTAGGCCCCAGAGGCAGGCTGCAGCATCCTAGGCTGCTTTTCGTTTTTAAAGGAGCCTGCATGCACTTGTCCCTAGCGGCTGTTGTCGAGTGCATCCCCCGCTGAAGCCTAGGAGTGCTCCCTGGTCTGGCCTTCTGCAGTACTTATTGTTCGTACATTTCCCACTAACTGCTACTCACCAGAGCTCCTTGTAGTTCTGGTGTGCCTTCCTCTTTCATTTGGGCCGCCCGGGATTTTCACAGGAGGGGGATTTGGATTTCCTTCCTGTTTTTTTAAATGTAAGCGAAAGTTTGCCATTTGAAATCGGCTCCTGAAGGTCAGCCTTCTTCTGAATTCTGTTTCTGCTGCCTCCCGCGTGTCATTTCTCCAGCAAAGGGATCATTCGGAGCAGAGCAGCTCTGGTGGATACGAAATGCCCACGGGTCCTGGGTTTGGGGCTGTTGTTTCCTAAAACGGCCACAAGGGGGCAGCACTTACTCGTGCCCCGCTCTGCGTGCCGGGGAAACCTGGGCCCTGGCAAACGCTGTTCCTGGACTGGAGATGACTGTGGAAAGGGCAGAACAGACACAGAGGGCCAGAGTGTCATTCCTTCTGCCCCTTACCCTTCTCCCTCCAGACCTATCCTATCCCCTGCCAAAGTCTTATGCTGAGGCAGCTGTCCTAGGCAGGTGGAGTCTCTCTAGGGAGAGAGGCTGGAAGTAGGAACCCTCTGAGCAAAAGAGGGGACGATAGGGTGACTATTCAAACCTCTTCCAACAGAGTCCACCATTTTCTAGGTGCAAGAGGCTTGCTTTATGTGTAGCGGGACCACGTGAATTTTAAGGTGGTCCCATCTATTGCGTCAGGCAGTCAAGGTATCATTGCGGTCCGTGGCTGGCACAACCTTTCCAGCTCCCTCATGAAGACCTCAGTTTGACCCGGAAGTCAAGCCGAGTACGGCCCAGGGGTGAGCGAGCACAGGGGTCGGAGAGCTGAGGAGAACGCAGCAGATGCTGGGTTTGGGGTTTTTCTTCTCGAGTAAATTTTATTTTCTGTTGGAGTCAGTCCTTAATTTAAACCAGAGTCTGCCCTGAATGTGGTACTCATTTTGGCCTGACTCTGGTGCACACTCAGGCCTCCCTGTGGTCCACACAAGCCTGCCTCTGGTCCCCTCAGTCCTATGGCCTGAATCTATATACATGCGGCCTGATGTGATCTACAGCGAGGCCTGACTCTGTCCACACTGAGGGCTGACTGTGGTACTCAGTCCTGACTCTGTTCCACTTTGAGACCTGACTCTAGCCCACGCTGAGGCCTGACTGTGGTCCACACTCAGGCCGTCTCTGGTCCACATTCAGGCCTGCCGGTGTTCCACAGTAAGGTCTGGCTCTTGTCCACACTACGGACTGCCTCTGGTCCACAGTAGGCCTGACTCTTGTCCCCATCACGGCCTGACTCTGATCCACACTAAGGACTGCCTCTGGTCCACACTAACGCCTTACTAAGGTCCACACTAAGGCCTGACCCTGGGCCTGACTTATTCTTGACCCTGGTACTCACTCAGGCCTGACTGTGGCCACACTAAGGCCTGATTCTCGTCTTGGGTCTTACTCTGGTCCACGTCAAGGCCTGACTCTGGTGGTATCAAAGGCCGGTCTCATCGTAACACAGGTCTAACTGGTCCTCACAAAGGAAGGCCCTAGTCTGTTCCTCACTCAGCCTCTGAGTCAGTCTTCGCTACGGCCTATGCATCTTAAATCAACTCTACTCAAAATAAGTTAAAATCACTGGTGGGCTGCAGGTAAGTGAAAAACCATCACAAAACTTCAAAGCTATTATCCACCAATGAATAGTAAATTTAAAAAATGAACATAGGACTATATACAGTGTCATCTATTTAGCTTCCATGCCTAGGGAGAGATCTGGAGAAAGCTAATATTTTTCTGAAGACAGCTGCACCTCAACAACATTGGCAGCACTAGGAACAATAACCAAGACAGCTAAGCAGCCTACATTACGAGGAGAGATGACGGTAAAGAAGATGCAGTTCAGATACACAAGGCCATGTTATTCTACCGTAAAATAGGATCAAATAATGCCTTTTCCAGCCACAGCAACTGAAAAACATGCTCACGATCTTGGAGAGACAGCAGTGAGCGGTCCTGAAGAGAAATCTTAGCTCCCTGCTCAGGAATTGAACCTGGGTAGCCTGGATGAACACCAGGACTCCCAATCATGAGACTACCAGTGGCCAGAGGCTAGGAGCAAGGTGACCCTGCGTCGTTCCCCCGTTTGAAACCAAGACTGTTTTAAGGAGGCAAGAGGTGTAAATACATATATAAAGCCCATTATTACGGACACAGCACAATCTGTGGTAGGGTGCACAGAAGCCCAGTCTAAGACGGAAGCAGGACAGACACATAGCCGAGGGAAGCCTGGCCTCCTGAGGAGCACAGGAGGAGGTGATATAAGTCCCTCACACAGGGCAGTCCTTCCACACCTTTGCTTACCTTTCACCAATCATCTCGTTTCTTTCTTCACACACACCTGACTCGTCTAGGACCCTGCCCAAGATGTGGGCACTTTTTGCTAAGATTGACCGCAGAGTAGAAACCTGTGGATGCATGTCCACACTTACCGTGGGGTGGGACCCCCTCCCTTTGTGGCCTCCAAGGAGCCTTCCCGCGCTTGTGCAGACAGGGAAGTCTTCCTTGACCTCAGGCGTAGGCACCTGATCTCTTTATTCCAGCAGAGCTCAGCCTCTGCCATTAGCTTCAGTGTCTGGGTGAAAACAAAGCTTCAATTTCACTCCACTTGACAAACACCAGCTGTCCAGCCCAGAGGCCCCTCTATCTCCCACCTCAAATCCCTCTGAGAGACATGAACCCCAAAAATCTTAACTGGGAGGCTGAAGGGTGAAGGTCTATGTTCTGTAGTTTCTTCAAGCTGGCATGGGGCTCGCAGACCCTGCCTAGCTGGGGTCATGGAGCTCTCACCCCGTCTCATTTAGGGGCCTCAGAGGGACTTCTGTTGTTACTCCTGAAGGATCTGTTCTGAGGACTCGCTGGAATCTCTGCATCACCATCATCTTAATGTGAAACTGTAGTGATGTGAAAGAGACAAATTTAACACATAGATTTAAAAAGGCAGGAGCCAAAGATCACTAAAAGAATTATTTTGACCAGGGGCCCAAGCAGGAGTAAGAACCAGGTTGTGTTTTTTAGAAATTTCAGTCCTGGTCCAGCTATAGAGTCAGTGCTTGTGCTACCCTGTCCTAAGGAATGGAACCTTTTGTTGTGGCCTCACATATTTTTGGTATCATTTTTATTAGCCCAGAGTGACTGATGTAGGTGTGACAGGCCACTCAACTTCAGTAGTTGGATAAGTGACAACCTGAACATTAACATACAAAATTGATCTCATTTATTTCCAGGAGAATAAGCTTGAATCCCAGTTTACACCTGGCATTTCAAGGAGACGTGCAGGCTTGTAGCCAGTTGTCTAGTTTTATCTAAGTTGGTTTTAACCTTTGACGTATTATTAATACTTAAACCAAAGCATCTTCCCCTTGGCCCTTTAATGCAAATCTTTTGTCACCTTCGAGATCTACATTTGTTCTATTTATTCCCCATTTATAAACAACCAACTGTAGAACAGAATTATTATCATTATTTTTTTACAACAAAAACATCTCCAGTCTTTATATCTTCTCTCGCTGACAACATACATATCTTACTTGCTTTATGCACCAAAATCTTTTCCTTGTCACTTTAGTAGCTTTGATTCCATATTGTAATTTTTAACCTTTAAAAAACCTTAACTCCTAGTGAAAACCAAGAAGAAAGCAATTGTGAACTTTTTATCATATTGACATTCTCTAATTAGCAAACTCAGGAACATATTTTAGAATCTCTAAAACATGTATTTTTCCGAAGTTTAATTTCTTTTCTCAATGTAATACAAGGCATGTGTCTAATAAGCCCAAACATCTTTGGTTTTTTCTTGTATTTAGAATTATGTGATTTGTAAGTACTTACTTTTCTTTAAATCAGTTAAATAGAGCTCACTTACAAATTAACCTCAGCAATATTATCCAAAAACAAAGACACACACCGAGGCATACATAAATCAAGTCAGACAGCGATCTCATAGTTTTCCGCTTAAGATTTATTATAAAATGTCTCTTGCCCCTTTTCTTTTCCTTGGCTTGCTTTTCAACTAATTTACCCAAGGCTGAAGTCTCAGGTAAAGTGGGCTGTGTATCTCCCAGTCAAGATAAAAACTTCAGGCTTTTTTCTTGGTATATTTTTGTTTTCTCAGGGTCAGAGTTCTGAAAAGAAAAGTCTTTCAACAAGCCAGCTTTTCCTAATCACACAGCTTTTCCTAATTGCAAAAGGAACCAGTTTTGCAATTTAAAAAAGGTTTCATTTTAACCCATTTTCTCTGGAATCTAAAGAATATCATGCCATCTAGTGTCAAAAAAATGTCACCTCTCCTTTCTGTAGTCCTAGTTTCATAGCTAACATACAGACCAAACATGCTCAGATTGGCCCTATAACAGGAGCAGACTGGCTGATAAAGCATTGTTCCAGCAGGGACTTTCCCTCTGGGAGCCAGGGTCTTAGTTTGATCAGAAGGGTCTGAAGGAATAAGGGAACATGCAGGAATAGGGGAAGCTTGGTTCTTTTCCCACTTTCTTCTCTCACTGCTATATATCAAATAGATAATCAAAAAGGACCTACTGAATAGCACAGGAAGTCAATTGAACACACTGTGATAATCTATATGGGAAAAAAAAAGAAGAATAGACATATGTCTGTATATAACTGAATCAAGTTCCTGTACACCAAAAACAAACACGACATCGGAAATCAGGTCTACTCTGATAGAAAATAAAAAATTTCCAAAAAAAAAAAGAGAGCATGATGAAATGCTGCCGCCTTGTGGGCACTTTTGGTAACAACAACTGAAAAGCCTGGGCTGATGGGCACTTGATATTCACCAGGTCTGTGAGGGCTTCCCTCCTGGCTCAGCTGGTAAAGAATCCGCCTGCGATGTGGGACACCTGGGTTCGGTCCCTGGGTTGGGAAGATCCTGTGGAGAAGGGAACGGCTACCCACTCCAGAATTCCGGCCTGGAGAATTCCATGGACTGTATAGTCCATGGGGTCGCAAAGAGTTGGACACGACTGAGTGACTTTCACTTTTCACTTCCATTCAATAAATGTCCTCAGGTAGGTCCTGGAAAGAGTATTCAAAACGGGGCAGATGGTCAGGAAGCCCACCTTGACTTGAGAGGTATGTTTTACTCACACTCTTTAAAAATAATCACATGAAAAGATTTTATATGTCTAAATCTTATAGAAATGCATATCAAAACTGCAAACTACCTCAGATTGGCCTCTGGCAAAAAGTCTACAAACAATAAATGCTGGAGACGATGTGGAGAAAGGGGAGCCCTCCTACACTGAGGCTGGCAAGGTAAATTGTTAACAGCCAGGAAGGAGGACAGGTGGAGGTTCCTTAAACAAGTGGAAAGAGAATGACATTAGGACACTCCCTAAACCCACGCAGAAAAACATACTCCAAATCAATTAAAGATCTAAATGAAGGACGGATACTATAAACCTCTTGTGAAAAATGCAGGCAGAGCATGCTTTGCTATAAATCACAGCCAGTTTGTTTTGGATTCATTCTTAGAATAATGAAAAACAAAGCTAAACAAATGGGACCTCATTAACCTTAAAAGTATTTGAGCAGCAGGGTAAACCATAAATGAAAGAAAAAGACAGCTCTCAGAATGGGGGGGGGGGAAAGTGTTTAGAAATGGAGATATCCACAACAGGCAAACACCTCGTGCAGCTCAATATCAAAAAACAAACAACCCAACAGAAAAATGGGCCAAGGATCTAATGGACGTTTCTCCAGAGAAGGCAGCCAGGTGGCCACAAGCACCTGAAAAGGTGCTCAGCATCGCCAATCATTAGAGAAATGCAAATCAGAAGTTCAGTGACGTATCACTTCAAGCCAGTCAGCATGGCCATCTCAAAAATTCGACAATAAATGCTGGAGGGGGTGTGGAGAGAAGGGAACCCTCCTACACTCAGGGAACACTCCTGAGTGCGAATGTAAATCAGTACATCCACTCTGGAGAACAGTATGGAGGGTCTTTGAAACACTCAACAAAAAAGTACCAAGTGACCCAGCCATCTCACGCCTGGGTGTGGATCCTCAGAAAACCGAAGTTTCAAAAGATACTGCATGCCAACAATCATGGCAACACTAGGTACAATAGCCAAGATACAAAAGAAACCTAAGTGTAGAAGGACAGGTGAAGGGATGAAGAAGATGGGGCACGCATACACAAGGCAGTATCACCCCCATAAAAAGGATGAAAGAATGCCACTTCCAGCCACAGAGAAGAGCTAGAGATGATCACTAACTGAGACAAAGACAAGTATCACATGTTGTCACTTCTAGGTGGAAGCCAAACATGGATACAATGAACTTCTTTACAAAACAGATTAAACAGCTTTACAGACTTAGTAAAGAAACTCACGGTTACCAAAAATGAAAGGTGTCGGGGCAGGGAGAAATTAGCAGGTTGAGAATAACATATACACACTACTATTTACAAAATAATCCACAAGGACCCACTGTGGAGCACAAGCAACCCTACTCAACAATCTTTAACAACCTATTGGGGGCAGGAGGAGAAGGGGATGACAGAGGATGAGATGGCTGGATGGCATCACTGACTCAACAGACATGAGTTTGAGTAAGCTCCAGGAGTTGGTGATGGACAGGGAGGCCTGGCGTGCTGCAGTCCGTGGGGTCGAAAAGAGTCGGACACGACTGAGCGACTGAACTGACTGACTGAACTGATGAGAAATGAACTGGAAAAGAACGTATACACATCTACATACAAATTAATTAAGTTGTTATACACATAAGAGAAAAGTGGGCTTCCCAGATGGTGCTCATGGTTAAGAACCCACCAGTGAAAGCAGGCAGACATAAGAGTCGTGGGTTCAATCCCTGTGGTCAGAAGATCCCCTGGGGGAGGGCCTGGTAACCCACTCCAGGATTCTTGCCTGGAGAATCGCACAGACCGAGAAGCCCAGTCAGTTATGGTCCATCAGGTCCCAGAGTCGGATATAGACACTGAAGCTACTTAGCACACAAATAAAAAACCCAAAGCAAATGCAAATCACCTACACACTGGGATTCAAAACAGACAGACAGACAAAAGGACTGCTGCCTCTCTTCCCCTCAGGCCTTAGGTACCTGGTCTGGTGTCACATCCCTGGAGCCTGAGCAGGCTTGGGTCCCCAGGCTGGACTGTGGTGGGGCTGAGGGAGCTGGGGAGGGTGTCCAGGCAATGTGGCCCCTGCCACCCTCCATGGACCTGGACTTCCTGTTCCCCTCTGCACGAGGCCATACTCTCCAGACCCAGGGGGGCCCTCCTGTAGCAAAGCCAAGCCTAGTGCCCCCAGAGGATGGTGGGGTCTCTGGCCTGGAAGAGCTTTGCAAAGTCCCCTGGGCTAAATGTCTCCTGCTGGTGGGGTTCCCACCTCCAGCCTCCTTCCTTAGGGTCGCCCACTTGAGGAGGACAGCACCCTCAGCAGAGTGGTGCGGCAATCGTTGGGATGTGTCCAGGGGATGAAGACTAAGGGGGAAGAAGTAAAGTAACACAAGCCTTGGGTGTTTCCATTCCAGTTGACAACCAAGGAACTGGACTTGCCCCAAGGCTCTGGTTGCCCAGGTAGCTAGAGTTGGGCATGAAGAAATGCTGCCGCCTTGTGGCCATTCCTTGTAACAACCACCTGAAAACCTGGGCTGATGGGCTCTTAATATTCACAAAGCCGTCAGGGCTGGAAATGACACCTGCCCTCAAGAAATGCCCCGGGACAAATCACCGAAAAAGAATTCAAAACAGGGCTAACTTGAAGTCAATTTCAAGAGGTTAATTGTACTCACAGTATAAGGTTAAAAGCTCAAGGAAAGATATTCAACATCAATAATTATTAAAGAAATGCAAATTAAAACTAGGCTCAGAATGGCCATCCTCAAGAGATCCCCAAAGGTTAAATGCTGCTGAGGGTGAGGGGAACAGGGAACCATCTTAGACTGTGGGCAGGGTTGCAAATGGGTGGGTGCAGCCACGAAGAAAATATCTGGAGTCTCCTTAAAACACAAAATAGAGAGTTACCACATTTTTGGGCAACACCATTCTTTGCTTTGGCCTGGAAAAAAATCCTGTTCAAAGAGAACACGTGCACCACTATTTTCAGGGCAGCACTACTCACAATAGCCAAGACATAACATTAACCAAAATATCCATCGATAGATAAATAGATAAACTGGCCCATCTGTACACTAGAATACAGTCATTAATCAAAAAATAATAATAATAATAAGGAAAAATGCCATGCGCAGCAGCATGAACGGACCGAGCAATTATCTTACTAAGTGAGGTTAGAGACAGAGAGACAAATATCCTAAAAGATTCCTTACAGGTGGAAGCCAGAAATTCATGCAAATGAAATAATTTGCAAATAGAAACAGACTCAGAGTTTAAAAAGCCAACTCATGATTATTTATTTTAAAAAGCTGTGGGGAGGGATTCACTAAGAGGGATTAAAAGGTACACATTACTACATATCAAATAGTTAATCTAAAAGGACCAACTGAACAGCACAGGAAGTCGATGGAACAAACTGAGATAACCTTCATGAGAAAAGACCCCGGAAAAGAACAGAAATATGTCTATATCTGCTTGAAAAAATGTCATTATACGTCTATATCTGCTTGTAAAAAATGCCCATTTAGATATTTGGCTTATTTTTCTTGTGTTTCATTTTTAATTGAGCTGCATGTGCTCTTCGCTTGTTTTGCAGATGAATTACTTGTTGATATATTTGCTTGCAAACTTATTTTTTCCATTCTGAGGCTCTGAGGATTGTCCTTTTGTTTATGCTTTATCTTGCATAAGTTAATGCAAATACAACCTAAGCAAATACAACCTCGGAAATCAACTCTATTAGAAAACAAAAATTAAAATACAAAAAAAAAAAAAAAAGTAGAGCAAGAAGAAATGCTGCTGCTTTGTGGCTGCTTTTGGTAACAACAATTTAAAAAAATGTGCTGACAGGCACTTATTCACCAGGCCTGTGGAAAGTAAGGAAAAAACACCTGCTCTCAACAAATGTCCTGGGGTGGGTCCTGGGAGAAGATTCAAAACCGGGCAGTCAGGAGGCCAATATCAAGAGGTCAGTTTTACTCTCACTGTTTTAAAAAACAATCACATGAAAAGATTTCAACATCGTGAAATCTTAGAGAAATGCAAATTAAAACACAGCGAGGTATCACCTACACTGGTCAGAATGGCCTTTGTCAAAAAGTCTACAAGCAATAAATGCTGGAGAGGATGTGGAGAAAAGGGAGCCCTCCTACACTGATGCTGGCAAGGTAAATTGTTAACAGCCAGGATGGAGGACAGGGTGGAGGCTCCTTAAAAGAGAATGAAATTATGTCACTCCATAACTGTTTAAAGAAATATAATTCCAAATTATTTTGGAGGGAGGATTATGCCCTACCTCTAAATGGAGGTAGGAAATGCCCTACCTCTAGAGGAAAACATAGGAAGAACAAGCCTTGACATAAATCGCAACAAGTTCTTTTTGGATCCACCTCTTAGAATAATAAAAAATAGAAAAACAAAACAAAACCTCAATAAAAGGACCTCATTAACCTTAAAAGCACTTGCACAGCAAGGGAAAGCATAAACAAAAGGACAACCCTCAGAGCCTCAGAATGGAAAAAATAAGTTTGCAAGCAAATATATCAACAATTAATTCATCTGCAAAACAAGCAAACAGCACCTGCGACTTGATAAAAAATAAAATACAACAGAAAAATGGGCCAAAGATCTAAATGGACATTTTTTCAAAGAATGCATTCAGATACCTTAAAGCACATGAAAAGATGCTCAGCATCACTAATGATTGGAGAAATGCAAATCAAAACAACGAGGTATTCACTCACATCGTTGAAAATAACCATCTTCCAAAAGATCTACAAAGATTATACTCTGCCCAGAGCATGGGGAACAGGGAATCCTCCTACACTATGGGCAGGGATGTAAATGGGTAGGTGGAGAAAGAAAACAGTAAGGAGATTCCTTAAAACAGTAAACATAGACTTACCACCCCCTCTGGCAAGCCCACTTAGATCCACAGAGAAAATAGAAATTTTAAATGATATGTGAGTGCACCTGCCGTGTCCAGGACAGCAGGTGAGAAAGGCCTGAAACGGGGGTGAGCGCATCATGAAAAGACAGACACATGTAATTTGGCAGCGGGGCGTCGGGGGCCCTCCTGCTCTGCATGGCAGGAAGACAGAACATCTCCTTTCAGCCCGCAGTTTTATTGGCAGAAGTCACATGAGATCATTAGGGAATAGCTATGCTGGGGAGTTTGATCAGCACACCATAAAGAGGGAGGAAAGTTAAGGCTTTGCTGTTGATCAGCGACACCTTGTTTTGTTTCCATGGGGACGGACGCAGGAGAAGGCAGTGAAGAGGAGCAGAGGCCACGTCCCGCCCAAGAATGTCCATTTGACATGTTTACCAGGACAATCACGAGGGCACAGTCTGCCGCACCCTCGCGTCATGCGTCTGCTCCACCAGGCTGCAACATGCGCCTCATTTCAGGGCGGCACTGTTCACAATATCCAAGACAGAACAGAAACCAAAACGTCCGTCAGTAGAGAAATGAAGAGTAACCGGTCCATCTAGACACGGGAATACATTCAGCCATCAACAAGAAGGAAAAAGTGGGGTAGCATGGGTGGACTGAGAGATTTAAGGTCCTGAGTCAAGTCGGCGAGAGAGGGAAAGAGAAATATCATATCACTTACAAGTGGAATCTATAAGTTCATTCAAATAAACTGATTTGTAAACAGAAAGAGACTCATAGACTTAGAAAACTAACTTATGATTATTAAAATCAAAAGGTAGGAGAAGGAAGACACTAAAAGGTTGGGATTAACATATGCACACTACTTATTATCAGATAGAATGTCCAAAAGGACCTACTGTTAGCACAGGGAAGTCTACTGAACACACTGTAATAACCTATGTGGGAAAAGATCCTGAAGAAGAATAGATAATCTGTGTATAACTGAATCAAGTTCCTGTTCACTGAAAACAAACACAACATCAGAAATCAAATCTACTTCAACAGAAAAAAAAAAGGACTGCGGGGAAATGCTGCCGCCTTGTGGCCGCGTTTCGTAACAACAACTGAAAAACCTGTGCTGATGGGTATTTACTCTTCCCCAGGCCTGAGGGGATGGATGTAAAGAAAAAACACCTGACCTCAACAAAAGTCGTCGGGTAGGTCTGGGGGAAAAAATTCAAAACAGGGCAGACAGTCGACAGGCCAATATCCAGAGGTCAGTTTTTACTCACTTTTTTTTTAATTACATGGAAACCTTTCAACATGGAGTCATTTTAAAGAAATGAGAATTAAAACTAGAACTAAGTATGAGCTCACACTGGTCAGAATGGCTTTTGTTAAAAATTCTACAAATAGTAAATGGTGAAGAGATTTTTGAGAAAAAGAAATTCTCCTACGCTGATGCTGGCAATGTAAATTATTAACAGCCAGAACAGAGAACAGGGTAGAAGTTCCTTAAATGAGGGAAAACTGAACGAAACTATGTCCCTCCCTAACCTCACACAGAAATGAAATTCCAAATATATTAAAGAGCTAAATGGAGGGATGGATACTCTAACTTCTTGAGAAAAATATGGGCAGAACAGGTTTTGAAATCACAGCAAACTTCTTGGTTTCACTCTTAGAAAATTGAAAAATAAAACAAAACTCAACAAAAGTAACCTCATTAACCTCAAAAGCTTTTGCACAGCAAGAGAAACTCTAAATGAAAGAAAAAGACAACCCTCAAATGGGGGGAAATGGTTACGATCAAATTTAGAAACAATTTATTCATCTCCAAACACGCAAATAGTTCATTCAGCCCAATATCAAAAAGCAAACTCTAGGCCAAAGATCTTGGAGAAGGAAATGGCCACCCACTCCAGTGTTCTTGCCTGGAGAATCCCAGGGACGGCAGAGCCTGGTGGGCTGCCGTCTATGGGATCGCACAGAGTCAGACACGACTGAAGCGACTTAGCAGCAGCAGCAGCAGCAGGCCAAAGATCTAAATAGACACTTGTCTTAAGAAGGCATCCAGATGGCAATAAAGCTCATGAAAAGACGCTCAGCATCACTGTTAGAGAAATGTGACAAATCAAAACTATGAGATATCAACTCACACCCCTCAGAATGGCCATCCTCCAAAATATCTACAAAGATTAAAAGCTGCCCAGGGCATGGGGAACAGGGAATTCTACAGTCCACAGAATTCTCCAGGCCAGAATACTGGAGTAGGTATCGATTCCCTTCTCCAGGGGATCTTCCCAACCCAGGGATCGAACCCAGGTCTCCCACATTGCAGGTGGATTCTTTACCAGCCGAGTCACCAAGGAAGCCCCCTACACTGTGGGTGGGGAGGTAAGTGAGTGTGTGCAGCCAGGAAGGAAAAGAGTATGGAGATTCCTTAAAATACTAAATGTAGAGTCACCACAAGATCCAGCAAGCCCACGCCTTGCCTTAGATCTGTATAAAATAACAATTTAAAATGATACAACCCTATTTTCAAGGCAGCACTGTTGACAATATTTAGTAGAGAGCATCAACCAAAATGTCCACCAATAGAAGAATGAAGAGTAACTGGTCCACCTACATACTGGAATACACTCGGCCATCAAAAAGAGCAAAAAAAATGCCATTGTCATCAGCATGGAGAGACCTAGATTTATCACACTGAGTGAAGTCAGTCAGAGAGAGAAAGAGAAATATGAAATCACAGGTGGAATCTATAAATTAATACAATTTAACCAATTTATAAACAGAAACAGACTCACAGGCTTATAAAACCAATTTATGATTATTAAAATAAAAGGTAGGGGAATGGAGACGTTAAGAGGTTGGGAGATTAACAGATACACACTATTATCAAAGATAATCTGCAAGGACCTATTGAACAGCACAGGGAAGTCTACTGAGCACGCTGAGGACCTCTATGGGAAAAGACCTTGAAAAAGAACAGATATAGGTCTGTGTATAACCGAATCAAGTTCCTGTAAACCTAAAACAGAGCAACAGAAATCAACTCTACTTCAAAGTGGAAAAAAAACACCACCTAAATTATTTAAAAAAAAAAAAAAAAAAGCGTGAAGCATGAAGAAATGCTGCCTTCTTGTGGCCACTTTTGGTAACTACAACTGAACACACCTCTTACCTGGGCACTTCATATTCACCAGGCAGAGGGACAGAAGGAAAAAACAACTGCTCTCAACAAATATCCTTGGGTAGGTCCTGGGAGAAGATTCAAAGCAGGGCAGATGGTCAAGAGGCCACTCTGGAGGGGTCAAAAAAAATTTTTTTTCCACTAAAAAAATTAATGGAAAAGCTTCACCTCCTGACATTTTAGAGAAATGCAGATCAAAATTATAATGAGGTATCACCTCTCACCGACCGGATTGGCCTTTCTTTGAAAGTCTACAAACAGTAAATCCTGGAGAGGCTGTGGAGAAAAGGGAACCCTCATACACTGATGCTAGCAACGTAAAATGTGGACAGCCACCGTGGAGTACGAGGCGGGAAGCTCCTCAAACCAGGGAAAAAGGAATGAAATCATGACAACTCCCTAACCCCGTAGAAAAATGAACTCGAAATCAATTAAAAATCTAAATGGTGAGATGATTACTGTAAACCTCTTGAGGGAAAATATACATAGAACACGCTTTGATACAAATCACAACAAGTTCTTTTTGGATTCACCACTTAATGAAAAATAAAGCAAAAGTCAACAACAGGCACCTCATGGACTGTAAAAGCATCTGCACAGCAGGGGAAACCCTAAAGGAAAAGAAAAGTCAACCCTCAGAATGGGAAAAAAAAATGTTAGTAAACTAAGACCCACAGGGACTTCATCTCCAAAACATGAAAACTGCTCAGGCAGTTCAATATCAAAACACCAAACAGCCCTACAGAAAAATGGGCCAAATATCTAAATATACACTGCTCCAAGGAAGGCATAAAAAAGGTGGTTAAGCACATTAAAAGATGCTCAGCATCACTAATTATTAAAGAAATGCAAATCAACACGACAACAAGGTATCAGCTCCCACCCCTCAGAATGTCCATCTTCCAAAAGATCTACAAAGATTAAACTCTGCCGTGGGCGAGGGGAACAGGGAATCCTCCTGCACTGTGGATGGGGATGTAAATGGATGGGTGCAGCCACAGAGGAACGTGATATGTAAGTTTCTTAAAACATTAAATACAGATTAACCACATGATCCGGCAAGCCCACTCCTTGTCTTAAGCTGGAGAAAATCATCATTTTAAATGATACATGCACCTCTTTTTTTCAGGGCAGCACTATTGACAATAGCCAAGACAGCATGTCAAGCAAAATGTTCATCAATAGAGAAATGAAGTCACTGATCCATCTAGACTGGAATATACTCAGGCATCAGAAAGAAGGAAAACTGCCATTGTCAGCAGCATCAATGGATCAAGAGATTCATCATACACAGTGAAGTCAGTCAGAGAGGGAAAGAAAAATATCATATCACTTACAGGTGGAATCTATAAATTCATATGAATGAATGAATTTATAAACAGAAACAGACTCATGAAGAAAACCAACTTATGATTATTTTTAAAAAAGTAGGGGAAGGGAGACATTAAGAGTTTGGGATTAACATATGCACACAAGAAGTCCCAAAGGACCTACAGGATACCACGGGGAAGTCTACTAAACACACTGAAATAAGCTATATGGGAAAAGACCCAGAAATACATCTGCTGTTATTTCTATAGAATAGACACACATCTATGTATAACTGAATCAAGTTGCTAAAGTAAACCTAAAACAAACACAAGAACGGAAATCAACTGTAGGCCAATAGAAAACAAAAATTAAATTTGTCAAAAAAAAAGAAAACCAATGGCGCATGAAGACAATGCTGCCACCTTGTGGCCGCTTTTGCTAATTACAACGGAAAAACCTGTGCTGGTGGGCATTGATTAATAATGTTCCCCAGGTAAGGGGAAAAGAAAGGCAATGCCAAAGAATGTTCAAATTACCGCAAAATTGCACTCATCTCACATGCTAGCAAAGTAATGCTCAAAATCCTCCAAGCTAGACTTCAATAGTACATGAACTGAGAACTTCCAGATGTTCAAGCTGCATTTAGAACAGACAGAGGAACCAGAGATCAAATTGCCAATATCCTTTGGATCATAGAAAAAGCAAGAGAATTCCAAAAACATCTACTTCTTATTCACTGACTACACCAAAGCCTTTGACTGTGTGGATCAAAACAAACTGTGGGAAATTCTTCGAGAGATGGGACTACCAGACCACCTTACCTGCCACCTGAGAAACCTGTATGCAGGTCAAGAAGCAATAGTTAGAACTGGACATGGAACAATGGACTGGTTATAAACTGGGAAAGGAGTACATCAAGGCTGTGTATTGTCACTCTGCTTATTTAACTTATATGCAGAGTGCCTCATGCGAAATGCCAGGCTGGATGAAGCACAAGCTGGAATCAAGATTGCTGGAAGAAATATCAATAACCTCAGATATGCAGATGCCACCACCCTTATGGCAGAAAGCAAAGAGGAATTGAAGATCCTCTTGATGGAAGTGCAAGAGGAGAGTGAAAAAGCTGGCTTAAAACTCAACATTCAAAAAACTAAGATCATGGCATCCAGTTCCATCACTTCATAGCAAATAGATGTGGAAACAATGGAAACAGTCACAGACTTTACTTTCTTGGGCTCCAAAATCACTGCAGATGGTGACTGCAGCCATGAAATTAAAAGAAACTTGCTCCTTGGAAGAAAAGCTATGACCAACTAGACAGTGTATTAAAAACCAGAGACATTACTTGGCCAGCAAAGGTCCATCTTAATCAAAGCGATGACATAAGTTGCAGGAAATTCTTTTTGGATCAATTGTTACAATAAGGAAAAATAAAAGAAAACTCAAAAGGGACCTTGTTCATCTCAAAAACTTTTGCACAGCATGGAAAACACTCAGCCGAGGAAAGAGAGAACCCTCACGATGAAGAAAAAATATTTGCCACCGAATTTAAAAACAAGGACTCCATCTCCAAAACATGCAAACAGTTCATGCAACTCAATATCAAAAGCCAATCAACCCAACAGAAAACAGGCTAGAGATCTAAACGGACATTATTTGTTCAAAGAAGGCATCCACGTGGCCACAAAGCACATGAGAAGATGCTCAGCATCACTCTTAGAGAAACACCGATCGAGACCGCAACAGGTCATCAGCTTACTCACTCAGAATGACCATCCTCCCAAAGGTCTACAAAGATTAAACTGCTGCCCAGGGCAAGGGGAACAAGGAACCCTCCTACACTGTGGGTGCGGATGCAAGTGGGTGGGTACAGCCACAAAGGGAAACACTACGGAGATTGCTTCAAACTCTATAATATAGAGTTACCACCTGATTCAGCCAGCCCACTCTTGCCTTAGATCCCAAGAAAATCATAATTTAAAATGATACTTGCACCCCTATTTTCAGGGCAGCACTACTGAAAACATCCAATCAGAGTATCAACCTATTTTAGCTGAAAATGACACCTAAAAGTTGAAGAATCAAAAATCTCTATCTCCAGACCAAGCACTCCACGTGGTTTGGTTTTTCAAATGTAACTGGTTCCTTAGGCCTCTCTGCTGATTCAGACGGTAAAGAATCTGCCTGCAGTACAGGAGACCTGGGTTTGATCCCTTGATTGGGGAGATCCCCTGGAGAAGGAAATGACAGCCCATTCCAGTATTCTTGCCTGGAGAATTCCATGGACAGAGGAGCCTGGCAGGCTACATACAGTCCATGAGGTCGAAAATACTCGGACGTGACTGACAGACTAACACTTTCACCTTCTTAGACTCTCAGAATTTTTTCATTAAGGAGTCCCCCAAGCCTAATTCACTCCACCTAAAACTCAAATCAGCTTTGATTCTTCTGTCATCTTCATTTCAATAGGTAAACATTGCTTTTATCAGGTTAATGTGGAAATTATCTATAACTCCCCTTAGCTCCTACCACCAAACACAACCAATTACTTTCCAAGGCTTATAGATTACAACCCCATACATGTCTCAAATCAATCATCTTTTCCTGTTTAATCTATCCCTTCACTTCTATTCTGAACATTAGAAAAAAATTAATATGGCACAGGTCCTGTCTTTGAAGGTCTGATTTTCACAGCAGGAGAAATAATTATTTCATTCTTTCTCCATACACCTTCCATAGGTGCCATATCTACTTTTTACTGAGTTGATTATTAATTCAATACTGGGATTCTCTGATGGCCCACTGGTAAAGAATCTGCCTGCCAACGCAGGAGACTCGGATTAGATCCCTGGGTCAGGAAGATCCCCTGGAGGAGAGCATGGCAACCCACTCCAGTATTCTTGCCTGGGAAATTCCACAGATAGAAGAGCCTGGCGGGCTACAAGTCCATGGGGTCACAGAGAGTCAGACACGATTTGGCGACTAAAACAACAATTAATTCAATAACCAGACAAAGAGGGCATTGCTACTGTAATTTAGGGGGTGGAAGGCAGGAATGATAATCAACACCTTATAGTACATACCTGACCACAAACATCTATCTAGTCTCAAATGTCAGCAGTGCCGACACCGAGAAACACTGACTTAGGTCCCACAGTTAACAACTGAACACCTGTTCATAACAAGTTTCTGAACCTGTCCTCCAATCCTCTTCCCAGAGCAGGAATACGCAGTACCAAAGGTTTTTTATTTTTTTTATTTTTTTTGCCAGTGAGAATGCTATGGTCTGAATGTCTAGAAATTAAGCAAGGGGCTTTGCAGAAAGACTGCCTCTGTTGGCTAGGACTCTAAAGCCCTAAGAACAGTGCCTGATGGAGATTTCTCAACAGGGAAGCCAGATCAAAGCAGTCAATCCTAAACGAAATCAACCCTGAATATTCATTGGAAGGACTGATGATGAAGCTGAAGCACCAATACTTTGGCCACCTGATGCTAAGAGCTGATTCACTGAAGAAGACTCTGATGCTGGGAAAGACTGACGGCAGGAGAAGAGGGCAACAGAGGATGAAATGGTTGGATGGCATAACCAACTCAATGGACATGAATTTGAGCAAACTCAGGGAGATAGTGAAGGTCAGGGAAGCCCGGCGTGCTGCAGTCCATGGGGTCTCAAAGATTCGGACGTGACTCAGCAACTGAACAACAGGGTCAGGGTTTGGCTTTCTCGGCACGAGTCAGGGTAGAACCTCAGCCCTCACCCTGGATGCAGACTTGGAACTTTCACTGGCCCTGATGCCCAGTTCAAACCTGCAGTCAGTCCACACGCAATATAAACGTCCCTAGAAAGACTTTCATTGGCAGAGATGGCAGGCTAATCTCAGACAGATCTATGGTTTGGAAATCTTTCCCCAGGGCACAAGGTAGGACTTCTGGGGGTTGTGAAAAGATTCTTTTTTCTACTGCTGTCGTTCTTGAAAAATATTCACGTTAACTTACTAAGCTATCTATTTGTGGGAAACTCAGAAGTAATATATTCTTTTCCAGGTATCCATGGCTTTGAAGCTCCAATACTTCGGCCACCTATGCTAAAAGCTGATTCACTGGAAAAGACCCTGATGCTGGGAAAGATTGAAGGCAGGAGGAGAAAGGGATGACAGAGAATGAGATAGTTGGAAGGCATCACTAACTAAATGGATATGAGTTTGAGCAGGCTCCAGGAGATGGTGATGGACAGGGAGGCCTGGTGTGCTGGAGTTCATGGGGTCTCAAAGAGTCAGACACGACTGAGTGACTGAACTGAACTGAATTTGACATGTTAAGATATTAAAATTAATTTTACCTGTTTCCTTTTTTTTTTTTCCAAATGTGGCTACTCAAAGATGTTAAGTTATCTTTCTGGCTTGCTTAATATTTCCATCAGACAGGGTGCTCAGGGCTGGTGCACTGGGATGACCCTGAGGGATGGGATGGGGAGGAAGGTGGGAGAGAGGTTCAGGATGGGGATCACATGTACACTGATTCATGTGAAGGTATGGCAAAAACTACCACAATATTGTAAAGTAATTAGCCTCCAATTTAAATAAATAAATATTTTAAAAATTTCCATCGGGCAGACTCTAAGGATGTTTTTTAAGTTTTTAAATTTTTATTTTATATTGGAGTATATAGTTGATTTATAATGCTCTGTTTCAGGTATATAGCAAAATGATTCAGTTATACATATAAATATAACTGTTCTTTTCCCATATAGGTTATTACAGAATATTGAGCAGAGTTCCTTGTGCTATAGAGTAGGTTCTTATTGATTATCTACTTTATATATAGGCAGGCTATAAGGGTTTTTTTTATTTATTATTTATTTACTTATTTTTCTATTTTTGGCCACAAAATAGAAAAGTAGGACCTCAGTTCCCCAACCAGGGATCAGACTCACACCTGCTACAGTGGAAGTGTGGAGTCCCAGCAACTGAACCTCCGGGGAAGCCCCAGGCTCTCAGGTTTGACCGGGGTGTTCTATGCCTGAGAACGGGCAGAGGGACAAGATGATTAGAGACATACAGGTCAAAGAAATGAGAAGCCAAGTTATAGAAAAGATCATCCGTGTACAACTAGCGGGAAGCTGCTGTGTAACAGAAGAAGCCCAGCCTGGTGCCCTGTGATGACCCAGAAGGGACGGGTGCGAGGGAGGCTCAGGAGGGCGGGGACACATGCATGCTTGCAGCTGATTCACGATGCCTTACGGTAGGAACCAATGCAACACTGTAAAGCGATTATCCTCCAGTTAAAAAGAAAAAAGAAAAATCATCCATGTAGAAACCAAACCCATCCAAAATGACAGGAATAAACGTTGGTGGGAGAGAAACAAGCCATGTGCTTAAAATATTTAAGGAATGAGAGGCATCCAGGAGAAATATCAGGTGGTATTGTCTAAAGTGGGGGCTTTCCTGGTGGCTCAGATGGTAAAGAATCCACCTGCCAATGCAGGAGACCTGGATTTGATCTCTGGGTTGGGAAGATCCCCTGGAGAAGGGAATGGCAACCCACTCCAGTATTCTTGCCTGGAGAATCCCATGGACAGAGGAGCCTGGCGGGTACAGTCCATGGGGTTGCAAAGAGCTGGATACAACTGAGCGACTAAACAACAAACAAGAATGATCTAAAGGGTACCTGTGCCCGGCAACATCCAGCCATCCCCCTCCTGCATACAGTGAGCATCCAACAGGGAATAACTCACCTCAGATGCTGCATATGCTGTGAACCGGATTCTCCAAGGCCTCACCCAAAAGTGAGACCATCTCTAGGGAATGGGGCACACAGTCCAGGCTCAGGGACATCAGATTCTGGTTATGAACAATAGACTTGAACACGTCTTCAAACCGGGTATGCACCGAGACACAGGTCGACCTGCAGAAAGATAAAACCGCGGGAGGGTTACAGCCTCGGTCCCACACAGAGTATGTGCCTCTTCTCCATGTCATTCTTCCTGCCTTCCCTCTTCAGGCCAAAACAGATTCTCAGTGTTGATCACATGCTGCTCTCCATCTCAGACTCCCAGCCAGGTCGGGGGATGTCTGTTAATTTCAAAGTCAGGTTGTCCAAGGACCTACGGTAGAACACAGGGAACTCTGTTCAGTATTATGCAACATCCTAACTGGGAAAAAGAATTTGAAAAGGAATAGATACGTATCTCTTGGACAGCAAGGAGATCAAATCAGTTAATCCTAAAGGAAATCAACCCTGAATATTCATTGGAAGGACGGTTGCTGAAACCTGAAGCTGCAATACTTTGGTCACCTGATGGAAAGAGCTGACTCATTGGAAAAGACCCTGATGCTGGGAAAGATTAAGGGCAGGAGGAGAAGAGGACGACAGAGGATGAGATGGTTGGATAGCATCACTGATTCAATGGACATGAACTTGGGCAAACTCGGGGAGATGGTGAGGGACAGCAAAGCCTGGTGTGCTGTAGTCCATGGGGTTGCAAAGAGCCAGACACGACTGAGTGACTGAGCAACCACAGAGGAAAAGAACTTCTCTGCTGATCATCTCAACTTCAGATAACCATCTGTAACATAAGCTATGTATGAAGAACATTCTATTCGATCTATACCAGGTTCTGGAGGAAGCCTTTCAAATATGGGGAGATGGGGACGTCCCTGGTGGCCCGGTGGCTAAGACTCTGCACTCCCAGTGCACAGGGCCCAGGTTCAATCCCCAGTCAGGGAACTAGAAACCACATGCCGTAAGTAAGAGCTCACATGCCACAACTAAGACTTGGTGCAGATAGATGCAGGCATGCTCAGTCACTTACTCATGTCCGACTCTTTGTGACCCCATGGACGAGAGCCCACAAGGCTCCTCTGTCCATAGGATTTCCCAGGCAAGAATTCTGGAGTGGATTGCCATTTCCTTCTCCAGGGGATCTTCCCAACCCAGAGGTGGAACCCACATCTTCCTGCCTTGACAGGATTCTTTACCTCTGAGTCACCTGGAAAACCCAGAAGTGGAAGGGGGGTAACTATTATTCCCGGGGGAACGCCTGAGGTGGGGTAGATGCCTTCCCAGATGTCCCCATGTGTCCACTGTAACAGCATCACTTTACAATCATCATCTTGCCAGCAGCCTTCTTTCCCACCAGGAACACATTCCGGTCCTTTACATTAATATCGTTCCTAGGATTATACACAGCATTAAGTATGTTGAGACTGTTGACTATCATTTCTTGGTAGAACTTATTATGAACTTTTTTGAAAAGGCATTTTTCCCACTGGGGGAGGATTTTTTTCTTGAGGAGGACTTCATAGGTTTCTTTGATACCTAAGTCAAAGAGCACAGGGCAGAAGAAATATAGAACACAGACTAAAAATTCAATGTACAAATATTATATATATTTATGTCCTGTCTTTGGCACCGGGTCATACTGCCCAACCCAGTGTCAGATGGACTGAAGCCCTCCTGGCTTCTATGGGCAAAGTGTGGAGGCCTCCTTCACAGTCATTGATGCTCCAAAAGCAAAGTTTCAGAGACAGGGGCTACTCTTCATGCGGCGCGTGGGCTTCTCCTGTGGTGGCTTCTCTCGTTGCTGAGCACAGGCTCGGCTCCAGGTGCACGGGCTTCAGCAGCTGCAGCGCGCGGGCTCGGTAAGTGTGGCTCGTGGGCCCTAGAGAGCACAGGCTTCAGTGGTTGAAGCTCATGGACTTAGCTGCTCCGCAGCATGTGGAATCTTCCCCAGATCAGGGATAGAACCTGTGTCTCCTGCTCTGGCAAGTGGATTCTTATCCACTGTCCCACCAGGCAAGTCCTATAATAGTATTTTAAAGGCTGCATCTTTCAATTCAAACATCTGGGCCATCTATGGTTCTGGTAGTGGCCATTCTTTTCTCTTGATTATGGTCAGAGTTCCTGCATGTCCTATATACTGTGTTGTTGTTGTTTTACATTTTAAGCTGTATAGTTTATATTAAAGAACAGAAGAGAAGACAGAAGACCATCTTGTCCCCTACTTCCCACAGGGCTTTGAGACTCAATACAAAACCAGGTCTCTTCACTTTCTAGTCCATCCCAATTCGTTTGGGGTGATTTTATATCAGCTCCTTCTACCTCCCAGTTCCCCATATTTTGAACTAGACTGGACACACACATATATAAACCCACAGCTCTTCAGCCAGAAGCCAACGACAACTTCCCCAAAGTTAAGCACAGGAGAGGAGAAATAGGAGCTTTATGCACATATGCCCCATGAAGCCGGCAGTGGTTTCCCCATAAATCCTTCAAGGGCCTCAAGAATTACCTCACACATCCACTGAAGGAGACCTCTTAGGACCCCAAAGAGCCTCCTGCGTGTTCAGATGTTGTTGTTGTTTAGTTGCTCAATTGTGTCTCTATTGTGATCCCATGGACTGTAGCCCACCAGGTTCCTCTGTCCATGGGGTTTCCCAGGCAAGAATATTGGAGTGGGTTGCCATTTCCTTCTCCATGGAATCTTCTTGACCCAGAGACCAAACCTGGGTCTCCAGCATTGTCGGCGGAAATCTTTACTACTGAGCACCAGGGAATCCCGTGTAGATACTGCATCATGAAAACCAAAACCAAGCATTTCCCAGTGGGTTCAGCGCAGAGTGAAATTTCTTCAGGGAACTGGGCAAATCTATTAGAGTTGCATTTTAGACCTGTGGGATCAAGGTAGGTAGCCTTGAAGCGTGACATCTGG
The DNA here is from genome assembly GCF_019320065.1 of Cervus canadensis. NCBI lineage: Eukaryota > Metazoa > Chordata > Mammalia > Artiodactyla > Cervidae > Cervus > Cervus canadensis. The sequence continues at coordinate 32,408,559 of NC_057403.1, read as the reverse complement.
ATGTTGACTGAGTGACCTGGCTTTCAGACACTGCAATTTGACCACATACGACATGTGTTATAGTCCTTGCTATTCAAAAACCTAAATGGTTGATCTGAAATTGATTTAGAGCACAGTACTTCCTCTTGACCAGAGGGACTGACCTGGCATCCTCCTTCACATGTCAGTTCTTTGCTTCTTGTAGCGAAAACACCCAATTACCCAGCAGGAGAGGGTTTGCCTGAAAGAAACATCCAGTGCCAGCGCTAGTACCTTGCTGCCTAGTCTCTTCACTCTGTCAGAGTGGGCAGAGTGGCACCAGTAAGCCTAAAGAATGACTGCTGCTGCCGCTGTGTCCAGGTCACCCCCAACACCACCATCATCCCCAGCTCCTCTTGTCCATATACCGCATCTGGACCAGTTTACAGACCAAAGGCGAAGCAGGGCCATGGAAGTTCACAACCCTGAGCCGGAGGGACTGTTTCAGCTTTGCAGGGATGAAGATGATGATAGCTCTCATTTCTCAAACCGTGCTATCTACGCCAGGCCATTTGAACACGGGCATCATCTCACTGCGGGCCCAAAGGAACCCTAGGAAGCAGGTACTGCTGTCAACCCATTGCAGACAAGGCCTTCCTGTTGTAGCAAAGCAGCATGGACAGGACTTATCCCTCTTTAATCATTTAAAGGAAACAGAAGAAAAATTTACAAACATATATATAAATGTGTATATACATATGTGTATCTATGTATATACACATATGTAAATATGCACAATATATAAAATAACATGCTGACTTGTTTGAACTTGGAGGATTACAACTTTCATTGAAATTAAAGCTTTCCATGCTCTCACTGCAGGTGTGCTGGTATTTCCTCAGGATCATTACCTTTCCGTACATTTAAAGGAATGGCAGAAAATCTACTAGTAACGGTGTCTTTAAAAGTGTCCTCCTCAAAAGTGGAGGAAAAGGAATGCAGAAAAAAATATTTTTCCACTGTATTGTCAGAGGCTGTTAGATAAATGATTTCTATGGATTTAGTTGTGTTTATTTATAATGAGGGTTCTAATTTTCATAGATATGCACTTATTTAATAGCTTAATCTTTCTGACTTTACATATGGAATTTTCCTTGAGTACTCAATCTAATAGCCTGAATGTCTTAAAGCAGCAATCAAAAGAAACTTGCACAAATAAAACAAAATGTTAATTGTATAATCTAAGAGCATAAGAGTGTTCACTACAGACTTCTTTCCATTTTTCTGTATATTTGAAGTTCTTTACAATAAGTTGTCAGGGGTAGGGGGAAGTCATCTGCATGATACTAACAAACCTTGATTTCCCATGGAACGTTCACAAGGTCGCTAGTGGGAAAACGTGTATCCATGTTTGAAAGTTTACCACTGACAACTATTAAAAAAAATAAACTTAAGGATGTTTTATTTTCACTGAGAAAAATTTAGAAAATGGACAAAAAAAGAATCTCTCATAAGTTCACCTACACAGGTACAGAAACTTTCAGTATGTTATTATAGTTCTTTCCAGTCCTTTTTGTGTATATTCTATTTGTACTATTTGGTTACACACATTAATATTTTGCACACTTTTAAAAAAACAGAATGTCATTTGATTAATGGCTGCGTGGTATTCCATTATATAAGTTATATAAACATACCATATTATAGTTTCCAAAATCGCCTGGGAAAATTCTTTGGGACCCACCAACTAAATAAGAATCTCCAGGATGGCAAGGAATATGAATTTTTGAAGCTTACCCTGTGATTATAATGCATTTAATTAACCTACCTAATTAATTATCACATACTTCGTTTGTTTAATCCCTTATTTTCAAACATCAAATAGTTTTCAAATTTCTGCTAAATGACAATCACAATAACATACCTGTAAGGACAGGCATCTCTCTGCATATATATACATTTATTTCCTGAGGACAATTAAGTAGTTTGTTTGCTTTTTAAAAAGAATTTAGTAATCAGGAACTATGGAATAACTGCAGTTCTGGGAGTGCTCACCCCAACACAATCAGAGAATTCTACAGAAGACTCATCCAGGGCCAGTTGGGAGTTAAGACTCTTAACAACCCTAGAAAAACTCTTAAAAGACTGAGGTCTACCTTTTCCTTTATCTCCATAATCACAACCCTGCTCAAAAGGGCCTCCCTTGAGTATAGCACTGAAATTGGCTATCTTCTGTTGTTGTGTGCTATTTTAAAATACAGATATGTTAGTTCACTTTGTGTGGATCACAACAAACTGTAGAAAATTCATAAAGAGATGGGAATAACAGACCACCATATTTGTCTCCTGAGAAACCTGTATGCAAATCAAGAAGCAACAGTTAGAACTGGACATGGAACAATGGCCTGGTTCCAAATTGGGAAAGGGGTATGTCAAGGCTGCATACCGTCACACTGCTTATTTAACTTACAGGCAGAATATATCATGTGAAATGCTGGGCTGGATGAATCACAAGCTGGAATCAAGGTTGCTGAGAGAAGTATCAACAACCTCAGATATGCAGATGACACCACTATGATGGCAGAAAGTGAAAAGGAACTAAAGAGCCTCTTGATGAGGGTGAAAGAGGAAGTAAAAAGCTGGCTTAAAACTCAACATTCAAAAAACCAAGATCACAGTATTCGGTCCTTTCACTTCATGGCAAACAGATGGGGAAAAAGTGAAAGCAGTGACAGATTTTATTTTCTTGGGCTCCAAAACCAGTGCAGACAGTGACTGCAACTATGAAATTAAAAGACGCTTGCTCCTTGGAAGGAAAGTTATGACAAACCTAGACAGTGTATTCAAAAGCAGACATCACTTTGTCAACAAAGGTCTGTATAGTCAAAGCTATGGTTTTTCCAGTAGTCATGGATGGATGTGAGAGTTGGATCATAAAAAAGGCTGAGCACTGAAGAATTGATGCTTTCAAACTGTGGTGCTGGAGAAGACTCTTGAAAGTTCCTTGGACTGCAAGAAGATCAAACCAGTCAATCTAAAGAAAATCAACCCTGAATATTCACTGGAAGAACTGATGCTAAAGCTGAAGCTCCAATACTTTGGCCACCTGATGGGAAGAGCCGACTCACTGGAAAAGACCCTGATGCTGGGAAAGACTGAAGGCAAAAGGATAAGGAGGTGGCAGAGGATAAAATGGTTAGATAGCATCACCAACTCAGCGCACTTGAGTTGACCAAACTCCAAGAGATAGTTAAGGACAGAGGATCCTGATGTGCTGCAGTCCATGAGTTGCAAAGAATCAGACACGACTTAGCAACTGAACAAGGAATGGTAGTTCACATAACTAACCCAAAGAGCAGTTTCTTAAACTTAGTCCCAGAGATTTCTAGGTATTTTCAGGGGTCTGCAAGTGCAATACAGTTTGGTTTCAATGCTGTTTCCATTTTGATGGTAATATACATATAAGGTAAATGCTAGACAATTCACTCAATTTCAGGGCCTGAGGTCTTATGTTTAGTATCAAAATAACACAAGGTCATCACCACCCAAAGAAACCTGAGCCAATGTTTTTAAAACTAGGATGTGTGGACATACTCCCAGGGTTCCTTGAGAAAAGTTTTTCCTTTAAAGGGAGTTTATACCGTACTGAAAGTTGAGAACCACCTGCTTAGAAGTCAAGAGTCATACTGCTTTTCTTCCTGGGCAGCACCCAGCCCAGGCTCAGCGCTGGTCAAAGTTCAGGCTGCACGATTCTGTGCACCATCGGGTCTCTTGTAAGAGATCTCCACCAGGCCTTCCAGCCACATTTCTTGAACCCATCCCCAGGGCAATAAGAATCCATTCCTTGCCTTTTACCTTATTGACAGAACCTAATATTCCAGAGACCATCAAGCCCAACCCCACTCACAGTACACGGGAAAAGTGAGGCCCCGAGATGGAAAGTGCCTTAAGCGAGATCACACAGCTAGCTACCAGCAGAGACAAAACAAGAACCTCCTATCCCAACTTCCGTGCCTCCGCTGACCCTGTAGCGAGCAGGGATCGCACGGACCTCATTTCCTCCACCACCACCACCCCCCCCAAACCCATTTCCACCCTCCTCGCGTCCCCAACCTCCCTCCGTTCTCTCCAAGTCGACTCATCTCCCTCTATTCCAGGACTTCACAAACATTCCACACTCCCCAACTCCAACCCTACTGCTTCTGGCAGTCCCTCGCCTACAAAACACACAAACGCAGAGAGCGCCATCAAACAGGGACTCTGTCAGCCCGCAGAACTCCGCGCGCCGGGGTCAGCCCCAAGGCGCAGGCGTCATCCTAAATCGGCGCACGTCGGTGACGTCACGGGCGCGCCACCCCATGAGCCAGGAGCCCGGGACTCCAGCTCCCGGAAGCAGGTCGTCGGTCTGTCAGCCTGCTTACCGCGCGACTTCGGGCACAAGGAACGTCTGCGCCACAAACTTGGACGAGAGAGGCTGTAGTGGTCGAGGGCTGCTGAAGAAAGTAGAGGCGGATAAAGAGTGAGCGACGCCTGAAGGAGACGTAAGCAGAGCGCACCGGAAGCGGTCAGAGAATGACGAGTAAGCCGGGTTGAGGGCCACGAAATTGGATAGGGGTGGGGTGTTAGCCGGAGACTAGGTCTAGGTATTGGTGGGTGACAGGGTTGCAGGGGAGTCTGGACGGAACTGCCATGGGAATTGTCCCGCCTTCTAGAAGTGTAACTGTGGCCAGGAGACCCGATTGGCCTGGCGCAGTCTCTGAACTAGAAACTGATGTCGGGTTCTCTGGGCCGGAGGAGGGGGGCTGCCCTGATCCCTGGTGAGTGGTGCTAGAGGAGGGCCCAAGGCCTTGGTCTGACTTGGCTGCTATATCCCGTGGTGGCGTGGTCAAGGCCCTTTTCCTCTCTTCAACCCGCTTTCCCCTTTTGTAACGGTTGGATGGCATCACCGACTCAATGGACATGAGTTTGAGCAAGCTCTGGGAGTTGGTGATGGACAGGGAAGCCTGGCCTACTGCAGTCATTGGGGTCGCAAAGAGTCGGACAGGACTGAGCGACTGAACTGAACTGAAGGTACTGATAATGGTGCCTGCCCAGCCAGCTGTTCTGTGAACGGCCCTTTTCTGGTGTAAAGCGCAGACAGCGCGCTGGGGAACAATACCACTAACCCAAGGCTTTGAGAGTTTGAGCAGAGAGGAGGTGAGCAAGCACCCTAGGCAATTTATATAGGCAGGGGAGTGACACCGTTAAAACTGGATTTTAAGTTCCACTTCTGCCTGTCGATCTGCGTGATCGAGTTAAGTGTCTCAGCATATTTGAACTTCCAATTTTCTCAGTGCTTAATAGGAATGTGTGTGTGCCGGGGTAGTCATGTCTGACTCTTTGCAACCCCATGGACTGTAGCCCACCAGGTTCCTCTGTCCATGGGATTTTCCAAGCAAGAATACTGGAGTGGGTTGCCTCCTCCAAGAGATCTTCCCAACCCAGGGATTGAACCCATTTCTTTTGTGTCTCCTGCATTGGCAGGCGAATTCTTTACCACTGGCGCCATCTGGGACTATATAATAGGAATAATAATGCCTTTAAAATATTCATTCAGAAAGTATGAGATAAAGTGTACGTAGCTTTTAATTGGGCATGGTTAAGTATTGAGGGCTCAATAACTGTTAGATGTGTGTTATAGGAGGGAAAAAAAAGGCTTCTGGGTTTAATGCTAGGCACCTGTTTCAGTTGCAGTCATTCCTGGGGTTCCATACCCTGCAAGTTGCTTTCTACAAACAGATTTCAATCCCTGTCTTCCAGTTGAGGGAGAATCATACTCTGTATATGAAGCTTGTAACCACCTTGGTTTGTTTGTTCAAATGTATTCAGGGAAGCACAACAGAGCCAGGATGGAATTTAGAGTGTAGTGTGAACCATATTTTCTAGTCCTTTGGCCCTTAAACCAGGCCTTTGTCTCATTCTATTCACACCCATATTCTGTCCCCAATGCTGTGGTTTTCTTCTTCAGAAGAAATTAAGAAACAAGAGTGTGAAAATTTTTGAAGGTTGAAACCATGTTGAGCAGTATGTGTTTTGAGCTTGAAGAAAGCTCTATGGTATTTTATCAATTTAGGACACCATCGGTTGTATGATGCATCTCAGCTTCATTGATACTAAATGTGAAAAGTCTTTTTTTAAACATCAAACAGTAAACAAAACATAATAGTTTCAACTATCCTCATTCTGAAAAACCCTGTCACATAACTTTTAAATGAGATACATTATTAAAGTTCTAGAGCAACAGATTCCAGAGATTCTGACACACATTCATGTTTGAGGAGCACTGTTTTAAAGCACGCTGCTGGGACTGCTAGGATGGATGTGGCCGGAGGGTAGGACCGTAGACATCCGAGAAAGCTTTGGCGCTGTGCTCTCTGTACCACCCGTCTTCTGTCCCTCAATAAGCAAAGTGCTTTTCCTAGTTAGAAGAGTCTTAGGTTTTCTAGCCATAGCCAACAGGATCGATCTTTCCGTGTTTGTGTTTTGTTTTGGTTTTAATCCCCTAGGTGCCGTCTACCATGCCTTTTCTCAGAAGGAGGCAAAAGAGTTCGACGTTCAGGTACAGTGCTTGGGCAGGGGGTCTGGGAGCACCAGAGGTGATGACCAAGATGGCTCAGTGGCTTCTTAACCTTTAGTGCTGTTTTAGATGTCCTTTCCCACAGTTGACTTCTCACGTTTCCAGCAGACATATTAGGTTTAATCAAGGTCTGTTCTGCTGGCCTCCTTTCCCGGAGTCAAGTTTGGTAAACTGGGACTTCTTGATCTGTGTCCCCTCACCATGTAGGGGACACCAGGCTGTGCTCACCTGAAACCTGTCATGGTGAGCACTGTCATTTGACCTTGTTACTCTGCCCCCTTCACTCCTGAAGAGGGAAGACCATATTTCATGAGTGTAATTTAGGGATCATATCTGGGTGCTACAAACATAGTTTGGCAGAAGCTTCACTGGTGACTCATATGAGCGAGTTACTTAGGAAATCAAGATTTTGAAAGACTGATATACCTTTATTTGGCTTCTGCATGAGAGGCGGGCCACTTAGGTGTTTAAAGAATCAAATGTCAGAAACAAAAAAAGAATCAAGTGTCCTCTTACAATAGTAATAGTGATGACAGTGAATTTTTACTTAGCATTTAAAAGCACAGAACTGAAGCTGACGGCCCTCCTTACTATGGGGAGCCTTGAAGATTGTGTATATCACATTTATCCCCATCTCCCACCTGTCCCCAAGCCCATGACTGCTCCATGAAATGAGAGCTTGATTACTATTGACACATGAGCTCCAAGGTGTTTGCAGCCCAGTTAGTGCAACAGAAGTCCAGGAAATGGCCCTGCCAAGAGGGAGAACCTCAGTACAGTGCTCCCTAGGGGTGTGGCGAACATGTGGGCAGAGGCATTGGAATGAGGAAGAGACTGGTGGAACTTCAACTTGAGGGACAGCAGTGCATGTTCTTTCAAGAATTACACGCAGTCCTGACAGTTAGGTTGCCCAGAAGTCCTCTCTAAGTGCAGGTGCTGTCACAGTCACACGCTGCTCTGCTGTGTGTGGGAAGAGTGACCGCGCAGGGCTAAGGTATGCTCACAGTGTCTTTCTTCATGCAGTGCCGGAACCAGTTAGGAGAGTAGTCATGCCACGTCCGCAAGGCTGAAGACTCAATAAAGAGTATTGATGATATGGCCAGTGTCAGAAGTGCTGCAGCTGGGCCCAACCTGGAGTTCTTGATTATGCTGTTTTTCCCTAGTGTTAGGATCATTTCCTTCGAGGCCATCGCTTGCCTTCATTTGATCATGATTGATTAAATACTATTGTCTTATCGTTTCTCAGGCTTTCCTCCCTTCCAAGGATGAGAGAAGGCTTTTCTTCCAAATACAATGTTTTCATCCATTGGGTTTTTTGCTGTGGGTTTTTGTTTTTATTTTTAACTAACTTCAAAGAAGTAGAGTAGGAAGTTGGAGTCTGAGGTGATTGATCTGTGTGGCAGTCACAAATTGACATTTAAATGTGGCTTTCACTTCTGGCCAGCTGGGCTGGCGGACACTCGGCCAACAAGAGGCTGTGTGGGCCTCGGTGGGTAGATAGGTGGGTCAGTGAAGGTGGCCCCCCTGCTGTTGTGGTGGTGTGTGGGAGTGCCTGGGGGCCTGGGTGGTCCCAGCCAGAGCAGCATCTCACCATCTTGTCCCCAAGCAGCACATGGGAGCCCAGCGGGCCGAGGCCTTCGTGAAGGCCTTCCTGAGGCGGAGCATGCCCCGCATGAGCCAGCAAGCCCTAGAGGACCACCTGCAACGCAAAGCCGTTGTCCTGGAGTACTTCACTCACCGGAAGCAAAAGGAAAAGAGAAAGAAATCTAAAGGCCTTTCTGCCAAGCAGAGGAGGGAGCTGCGGCTCTTTGACATTAAACCAGAGCAGCAGAGGTATGGCGACCTTCTCCTGCCTTTCCATCCCAGCAGCGTGATCTACCTGGTACTGAGTACGAATTTGGAAAGCTAGGGGATTCCCTGGTGGCTCAGACCGTAAAGAGTCTGCCTGCAACGTGGGAGACCCAGGTTCGATCCCTGGGTCAGGAAGATCCCCTGGAGAAGGAAATGGCAACCCACTCCAGTATTCTTGCCTGGAAAAGCCCATGGACGGAGGAGCCTGGTGGGCCACAGTCCGTAAGGTTGCAAAGAGTCTGGCACAACTGAGCAACTTCACTTTGGGAAACGAGGCAGCCCCTGCTCCACTTAAGCTAAGAGAGCCTCTCCCATTTCTGCCACAAGGGGGCAGCCTTCCTTTACCAATTCAGACCTTTTTGAATTTGGCTTCTGTCCTATCCTTAACTAATAAGGCCAGTGCCAAAAGTGAGTCTGCCGCCCATGGCAACAGGGCGACAGTTTTCTTAGAACAAAAGGAACTGATACTTCTTAACATATATCTCTCTGTAGCTTTTAATAGCACTAGACAGACTCACCCATTGAGGTTTTATTTGCCAAAGAACGTGCTGCCCATGTGTTTCAGAAGTTTCTGAGAGAGACATCACTCTCTGTGGGAGGACATGTTCCTCCCTCCAGCTGACACCCCATCCCTTGGCTACAGTTCTGTATTTGCATGTCTTAGGACTGTTCATATGCTTTGGCTCCAAGATCTGTAGCCAGATAGCCTCCCACATCCCCCAAGACAGAGACTGTCACTTTGTTCATGGCCCCCTCACAAAATCAGCTGGGTTTTGGGAGGAGGAAGGGACTGCTGCCTGCCCCTGGTGTGCCTCGTCCGTGTCCCCACCAATAGAGTCCACTTTGGGTTTCAGCCTGAGGTTCTCATTTTCTCTAGCCAGTAGCTTCATTAAGTGGATTCCTCATGAAGCACCAGGAAGGCCCATTCGGGGTCCTCTCACCTGCTTCCTCCCCTGCACCCCACCACTTCTCACCCTCCAGACAGGCCCTGTCACCTTGCACGTGGGCTTATGACAACCAGCAACTCCTGTTTACTGAGGGCTTATTGGGTCAGCTTCCTATGACAGAAAACCTCAAAACAGCAGTGACTTAAACAATAAGCCAGTAGCAGTGGCTTCTTTTCTCTGTGAAAAGTCCAGTTGAATACCATCCTGCGCTGGTGAAGCAGGCAGTTCCACAGCCATCAAGACACCCCGGAGTGCAGCCTTGGGTGCGTCCTTGCCGCTGCACCATCTTTATCTAAGGCGTCTGCCTGAGCTCCAGCTGTCACGGCTGCATCTAACCAGCAGGAAAGACGAAGGGGCAAAGGAAGGCAACATCTTTCTCTTCTCATAAGCAAAAACTTAGCCTTGAGAGTATTCTACCAGAGAGGAAACTAAGAGTTGAGACGTGAAAGTACTGGATTTCAGTGCGGTTATAGGAAGTAGAACTAGGATTTGCACCCAGGTCCCAGTGATCCAGGTCATGGTCCTTGGCATCAAGCCATGCTCTGTGCTCTTTGGATGTTACATTGTCATATATTGTATATGCCACATTGCCTGACTTTTTACCTCTCTCTGAATTTGCCACAGATACAGTCTTTTTCTCCCTCTACATGAACTCTGGAAACAGTACATCCGGGATCTATGCAACGGCCTCAAACCAGACACGTGAGTCGCAATTCTGAGGCCTTGCCCTTTGGGGAAGAACCCAAGGAACCCTGCTATCAGCATTGCCTGGCTGCAGAAGTCTGTAGACCTGTTTACTTCTTTCAGAATTTACCATCATGGTGTACATTGAAGGCTTCTATTTACCTCTTAGGCAGCCACAGATGATTCAGGCCAAGCTTCTAAAGGCAGATCTTCACGGCGCTATTGTTTCAGGTAATTTGCTTAAAGAGCACATCATCCGGATGCCCAAGCCATCCTTCAGTGACAGTTCCTTTCACTGCTGATATCCCCACATCACCAGCACTTAGGTTAGGAGATGACCATAGATGTCTTAGTCAATTCTGACCACTTGTTGGATACTCTTAAATGATCTCTGTGTACCTTCTCCACACAAAGACCCCTGCTGGTACCCCAAAGGACACAGCAGCTGCTGGCGCTCACACACAGCCTGCTCACTTGAACAGTCCTGTGGTTTTAAATGTCAGCTGTGGACCAACAGTCACCAAGTTGTCATCTCCAGCACAGACCTTACCCTTGAACTCTTTGAATTCAACTGTCTACTGTATATAGCCACCCAGATGTGCAGTGGACATTGTAAACTTTACACATCCAAAATAGAACTCTGGGCCTCTCCTCAGATCAGCCCTTCCCCTGGTCTTTGTCATCTCAGTTGCCACTGAGATCGTTGTCAGTGATACCACTTAGTACTCCTGAGGCCATAGATAGTGGTGCACTGTTCACGCTGGTCGTTCAGGCCGAAAACCCAAGAAGTATCCACATTTCTTCTTTCATCATCCCCACCTCCAAGGCATGAGCGCACCCTAACATCCAAATCTAAGCCACTACCTCCTCCCCTGGATTATTGCAAAGCTGCCTAACCCTCTTCCTGCCAACACACTGCCCTCCCCTGACCAGGCAGCCAGACGAGAGATTTTTTTTTAACTGAAAAAGTTGTGTCCCTTCTGCCTCTTTACTGTGGTCCAAACGGCCTGTCCATTCTCCTTGGGCAGCAGGTCTAACCACACTGGCCAGCTTTCTGCTTCTCACCAGGCCTGGCCCTGCTCAGGGTCTTAGCATTTGCTTCTTCCCTCTGTCCAGAGAGTTCTTTGTGCTCACAGACTGATTCTTTCTCATCATTTGGGTCTCTACTCAGATGTTGCTTCCCAGGGGTCTACCATTACTAAAGGTGACCCCTCTCCCCCATTACCCTGCCCTTGTGTTTTTTTCGTAGCACTCCTCACTATCAGAAACTACAGTTGTCTGTGTGTATTACCCCTCCCCCGATAGAACAGCAGCCCCCTGAGAGCAGGACCCGGACTGCCCTTCTCACTGCTGTGCCCAGCACTGACCTAGGACAGTGCCAGACACACGGCAGGCGTCCAGTGACCATGTGCTCACTGCATGGGGGTGGGCTGGAGGGGGCGAGGGCCTGCTGCCGTGGGGGCAGCTCATTACTGGGTGACGTGTAGTGGCCTCCCGTTCTGGCCAGAGCGTGGGAGGTTACAGAAGGACCATGGTGAACAGGTATTCATTCAGGTCCTATAAGTGAGACTTGGCCTTGCCAGAGCAACCCAACTGTGGGTCTTGGTGGTATTAGATACACATGTGACCCCTTGGCTCCAGAATCCTGCCTAGGACCCCTGTGGCAGCACGCCCTCTGAAGGACACCCTATCAGAGCAGCACAGGCCCTAACGCCCCCAGTAAGGGACTGGGAAGCCTGGGCTTGTCCATGCCCAGCTGAGTAGCCAGCACTTAGGATAGGAGTGCTGCCCCTCACCACGCCCCGCCTGCTGCTCTTTCTTCCTCTGCTGGCTCAAGGTTGGAAACAGAGCCCTCATCCCCCACAGGCCTGGCTGCCTGTGGCTCCATTAATAGCACAGAGGCCTGAGCCCTCAACTGCCTTTTTCCTTTGCAGTTACAAAATCCAAGTGCCCCTCCTATGTGGGTGTTACAGGGATCCTTTTACAAGAAACAAAGCACGTTTTCAAAATTATCACTAAAGAAGACCGCCTGAAAGGTACGTGACTGGATGGCCATGGCTGTGGCCGCCCCAGCCAACTCGCCGGCCCTTTCCTCAGGGTTCTAAAGGTAGTTTGGCCTTTCGAGTCAGCAGATCCCTGCCTACTTTACATCTCAAGCCTGCAGAGACCATCCTGGCACCCAAGGCTCTCCCTGAGACACTCGTCAGCCCAACTGCTGTGGCCAGATAATGATCAAGGGAAGGAAGGGTTGCTTGGCTGTGCCTCCAGACACCTGGGTCTGTTTCCAGGACTGGGACCCTCCACCTGCCCAAAGGCTGCTGCCTCCCAGAGGATTGTAGCCAGAGAGGTAGCAGGGAGGAAGCCAAGGCAGCGCCTGCCCCTGGAGTTCCCAGAGCCCACGCCCTGGGATGCAGGGAAGCATCTCGCTTATCTGCCCGTTGTGCTCACCGCTCTGGCAGAGGAGCACCTGGTCTGTCAGGATTCCCACACCCCCACCTTGCCCACAAATCCAGAGATTTCAAAACCACAGTGGGGGTTGTTCCTTTTGTTTTTGACCCTTGGATTTCTTGCTGCTTGCTTCTATTTCCCTATATATTCTGCTCTCATTTTAAACCTAAGAAAGTGGTGTACAAGTTTCCCCAGGAAGCATAAAACCATGAGTCTGTCTGCAAGTTATGTGGCAAGACCTGTTTCTGGCACTTTTTCTGGGAGTTTCTGATTCTGGGAGTTTGGTTCATGGCCTTTCACCCTGAAAACTAGGTGTTGAGTTACATTTAAAATGTGAGTAAATTGACCTTCTGGTAGAATCATCACCTTCATCCTGGTATTGTTACCTTTGTGGGTTCCTCCATTTCCTAATGTCTTTCCTAATAGCTTTGTTTATTTTCTAATACAAACATCTTGGGAATAATAGTTTCCGTAAAAGTGAACTTACTGCTAGAATTTTTTTCCTTATCCTTTTTCTCTTACTTTTTTTCAGTTATCCCCAAGCAAAACTGTGTGTTCACCGTGGAGATCGATGGCTTTATTTCCTACATTTATGGTAGCAAATTCCAGCTGCGGTCAAGTGAGCGGTCTGCAAAAAAGTTCAAAGCCAAGGGAACAATTGACCTGTGAGCTGTTACTGCCTAAGGGGATTATTTATGCCAGCCAAAGACTGGAAACATCCGCCTTTCAGGGAAGAGATGGTCAGGCCAGTTCTGGTTATAGACCACTTCCAGCCAGTTTAAATCAGCATTAAGGACATTTAGTCATCTGGGGAGAAGCACACTGTACTGAGCACAGAATTCAGGGACCAGAGGGATGTGTCTTTACAGATGCTCTCGTTTTTCTGTTACTCCCATGGAGAGAAAAGATTGGCAGAAAGCACCAGGAGTAACACAAGTTGACCCAAATAGTTTGTTTGGTTTTTCTTTTTCACACTTTTCTGTTTTCAGAATGTTGTTTGCTATGTCAGTAGTCTGTGTAATAAAGCATGCGTGTGGGCGTGAACAGGCCACAGGAGCGATTCCTGCAGCGCAGCCAGGACGAGGGAGAGAGGCCTGAGGCCGTCCCTGGCTCCTGCCTTTACTTCTGCGCTCGGTGTGGTGAGGCGCTGAGTCTCACTAGCTAGTGGTGACCTGCATCTTTGATGGGTCACTTTAAATCAGGCCTTCTGTCAAGCTCTTTGACCTAACCAAGGTTCACTTTGCTGTTTCTAGAAAGCAGAAGAAAGTTCCAGTACAGGAAGCTTAAGCCTATGGAGTGTTCTCAATTCCTGAGTCTGTCAGGCTCCAGAGGAAGGTGGACTGAAGGGAAAACAAGACTACAGCCTTTCCCAAGGTCTAACCTGCTAGGAAAGCCTGAGTCCCCAACAGTGCTGCCTTAGTTGACTCTTCGTTCCATTTTTGCTGCCAAAAAGCATGGCTCTCCAGTCTGACCCTGGCCCTGTGGGCAGTGTGCCCGTGGGCCAGTAGGTGGGGCCCTTCTACACAGGCCTGAGTACAAACCAGCCGAATGAGAACAGGGTGGGGACCAGCCTTCCAGGTGTGCTATTGAAAAAGCCATGTGGCTTAGGAGACCCTATCACCCCTTTCCTTTGAGAAGCAGGTGTTTGCCAGTCAACAAGGTGAAGGCAGAAGCATTCCTGATGACAAGCTGGTGGCAAATTCACATGCTTTTTTCTTCCACACCAAGAGAAGCAGCAATGCCAGAGCTTTGCTTTCTTAGCATTTCCCACTCAGACTCCACACGGGACAAGAAACACGATAAGGGGAGTGTAAACACTGATTTCACATCAACTGGAGAACAGCGAGAAGGCCTAGCTGTGCCTCCTGAGGGCTGAGCCCGCCGAGAGTCTCCCACGGACATACATGCCTGGCAGCTCGACCCTGCTTCCATCTGTGTGTGGTGTCCCCCACTTACCAGGAGGGTCTGAGTCCCCTGGGGTGTTCTCCGCAGCCCAGCCGCCATTGCCTGTGGTTTGGAGCCCAAGTCCCGGCACCACCTCAGACAGGGCATCCTGACCCAGTGACAGCCGTTGGGTGTGGCCACAGGGACACTCAGGGTCAGAGCACTGGCTTGCCTGGGTTCTCACCACCTGAGAGCGCTCGAGCTGGGATTTGAACCCTATAGTCTAGTCCAGAGCCACGTTCTTTAGGATGGGAAGATACTTCAAGAGTGCATCCTTTATTACTTGGGTTCCCGCTTCCTGAGGGAATCTCTTGTCTTTCCCATAGTACGGCTTCTGTTCTTCCGGCTGTCGGAAAGTGCCACACTGGTAACAGCGTAGGTGCTATCACTTCCTAAATCCCACTGCTCTTACCCACCCCTCTGCAGTGTAAAAGGCGGCCAATGTTGTGTAAATATACAGTTGCTTTCCAGAAAAGTTGTTGGAACCAATTGCCATGTGAAATCTGTTTTTCACTTGGCGCAGACTCAAGTTTCCATGTGAGTGGCTGTTTTGTTTGTAGACCTCTCCCCCTCCCCAAGGAGACTCGGTGAGAACGCTCACCTGCCACGAAGCTGCTGCTGCTGTGCTGCCTGTTTCTGGGAGACCCTTCTGTCCCTAGGGACCATTAGGCCCTGTGCCCCATGGACCATGCCATCCTCAAAGGCAGGGGACGGGGTGAGGGGGGCCCAGGCCGGGCTGGGTGCTGACTGTGAGTGAGCGATCCCGATGAACCCGTACTAAATGCTGCCACAGGCAGGGGCGCGGGGCCCGCCGTCCCCATGGCTGCAGCACAGGGCTTGTCTTGGAGGGCGGTGTAGTACTTTGCAGTCCAGTCTCTCCCATCTCCACTGCCCAGGGAGCAGAGCTCCAGCAGAGCTGGGGCCTTGGACATGGAGGCTACCTGTGAGACACAGCAAAATCTGCCTTGTGTATAAGCCTTCATGCAGGGGAGAACCCTGTGCCCCAAGAGGCCTGTGAAGCAACAGAACAGTTAACACCACGGGACGAGACAGGAGACGGGTACAGTGACCCATTGTCCCCCTAAGAGCGAGTGGGCCCCAGGCCCTTTACATCCCCTAGGCCAGTTCTGAGCAGGACACAGCCACAGTGCGGGGCCTGCAGAGGACAGGCCAGTGCCTCTAGGGCAGGAAAAGGATGCAGCACCTGGAGGGTAAGGGACAGTGTGGGCCGTGCCTTATTAGCCCAGCCTGCCATAACAGTGCTGCAGGGAGGCAGCTTAATCAACAGACATTTCTTTTCTCATTGTTCTGGAGGCTGGACGTCCAAGGTTAAGGTGCTGTCGGGGTTGCTGTCTGGTAAGAGCTTTCTCCTTGGCCACATCACTGTGTCCTCAGATGACCTGTGTGCACTCAGGGAGAGGTGAGGGGAGATCGCTGATATCTCTTCCTCTATAAAGACACCAGTCTTATGGAATTAAAGCTCCACCTTCCTAAGCTTGTTTAACTTTAATTACCTCCTTAAAGGCTCAGAGGTTCAACAGAGGAATCTGGAGAGAACATGATTCAGTCCATAACAGCTATGGAGGTGTCCCAGCTGGGACAGACTAGTTGTATCCTGTATCCTGACCCACATCCTCAGATACTGGCCTGGCCCGGCCTTCCCACACCACTCCATGGGGTGCTTGGACCATTAGCCAGTTCATCCAACCCAGCTGCTGGACCCTGAGCTCCCATCACCACAGGATTCCAGGATTTGCTCATGGAACTTCAGTTCAGCTGCTCCCTCCAATACCAGGAGCTCAGAGGGTTCCAGCTTCTCTTACATTTCTGCAAACAGCTCCTCTTCCCAAGCCCTCTTGGGGCCAGGCAGAGTCTGGTTGGGAAAGGAAATGAACACACAGGTGGGCGGGGTGGGCAAGGGAGGCACCCTGGAGGTGGCTCTGGATCCAGGCATTTGTGGGATGTTAAGAGCGTGGTCACACAGGCTCAGTGGGGCCTGCAGGGCCTACATGAAGGACCCAGGAAATCCCCTGCCCAGAGGGCAGCAGGAGGGGAGAGATGGTGAGAGCTGCTAGAAAAGTTCTGCTGCATCCGGGCAGGCTGTGGAATTGTGCTGATCCAGTCACCCAGTTCCGAAGTCTTCCAAGGCCTCAGTGTCACTATCTGTCAAGTGTGGCCTTGAGACTAGATCAGGGCTTCCTGAAGTGGGATTCTGGCACTGCCTGTGCGAGAATCTGCAGGATATGTGTCAAAAGCAGCCAGATCTTGGGCTGCGATCAGACTCCATGGGTGGAGCCCAGACAGCTTTCTGTTTCTCTAAGACCCCAGCTGGTTCCTCCAATCATTGATGTTTGAGGATGCTGGACTCCAGATGGTATCTGAAGTCTTTCCCAGCTCTGACATCTGGACTGTGATTTAAGATTTGGGCCTCTCGGGATGGCGCTTTCTGAGTGCTGGAAAAGGTTGTCAAATGACTGATCTCTCAGGTTCTGAAGAGTAAACATGAGCATTCCCCCCAAAAGCCATAAATTACGGTAAAAAGCTTTCTTTCTGGACAATGGCTTTAGTTCTAATTTAGTTTGCATTTCTTAACTATAATGTCTAATTAAGACATCTGTTAAATGTCTATAATATTAATTTAATAGAGGGGGTTCTAATAGAACTGTATTGGAATTGTCCATTTAATTAACCTCATGGGCCTTTAATGGATGTCTTAAATAGACATCATTAACAAGAGTGCTAGACAAATTAAAATTAGAGTCAATAACATTCTTGGTAATTTTTCCTGAGCTGTGAAGGACAAGCATTGCTAAGTAGACAGACACAGAGATGGAGTGTTGATGCTGGCGTCCCCAGCAGGGTCCACAATGGACAAGGCCCCAGGCACAGCTCAACCATTCTGTGTCCTGGTCAGCTCTGCCCAAAGAGGGAAGCCATCGGAGGCAGTTCTCAGGAGCACTGTCCTGCTCTGCCCGCTTCATATACCTTTCACAGAAAACATTTGCTGACCGGGTCCTTCAGACAGCTCCTGGATGTGGGAAGAAAATGGAGGAAGGAGGGACTCACCCAGAGATTCTCACTAGATACCATAGCTGTGTGGATCGGGAGAGGTGGCACCCTCTAGCACAGGGCAGGATTGGCAGGAATGGGGGGGCGGAATAGGATGAAATGGGATGAGAGGAAAACATTCTATTACTTTTGGCCCCTCCGCGTCACCGAACAGCTCTCACTTAAACGAGCTATAGCTTCCCAAAATCAGTAGTCAGTTCTCTCTTACTTCATCTCTCATCAACTTTTGTCATGACTAACCATTCCCTGCCTCTTGAAACACCTCTGTAGCCCCACACTCCCTGACTTTCCTCCTGCCTCCCTGGCCACACCTTCTCAAGTGTTCTTTCATGGATTCTCATCCTGTTCCAAACTTCCAAATGTTGGTTAAGCCCTGAACTCCAGCTTTGGACTCTTCTGCATTTGCTCTGTAGCTGGTCTCATCCACAACTTCAAATACACTTGACCCTCAAAATCATATTGGCAGCCTAGCTTCCTCCTAACCCCAGACCGAAATCTGTAACTGTATCATTGTCTGCCTCCCCACCCCTTCCAGTGTGAACTTTTGAAGGACATCTTTGTCCTGATCTCTGCTGTCTCCCCAGTGATGTAGAAACAGTGAACCCTAACAGGTGTTCCGTGAGGGAATGAACACAAGTGCCCATTGAAAGCTCCAGTGCCCCCCACCCCAGCCTGATATGGCAGGACACAGAACTACTGACTTTCCTCTGCTCCCACCTCAGCGAATGGCCTCCTGGCTGTCCCATGACTTAAGCCAGAAACCCAGGCATCATCCTCTCTTGCATTCATGCCCCCCAACCAATCTCCCATAAAGTGCTTGGTGGCCCTCCTTCCAGCCTCCTTGCCATCTCCCAGCTCCCACCTGCTCTCATCTCAACCAACAGCCACAGCCCCTCCCTACCCCCCGCCCCCCGCCCCCGCCTCCACGTGGGGCCCCACCACAGCCGACCTGACCTTTGTGAAGCATGACTCAGATCTCACCGCCCTTCTGCTCAACACCCACAGGGAAACTTCCCAGTGCTCTTTGAATTAAAGCCAGCTTCCGACCAGGGTCATCGGGGCCCCCTCCAGCCCTGGCCTAGCCCACCTCCCCAGTGTCCCAGCCCCACGCCTTCTCTGCAGAGCTCTGCCCTACTCAGGGTGGGCACCTGTCACGCAGCCTGGGACGCTCTTCCCTTGGACTTGCAACCACAAGGCAGCCCCTCCTATGTATTCAGCTCCCCACAACTGGCCTCCCTCAGAGTGGCCTCCTCTGAGCAGCCCCACACCAGCCCCTCTCTCGTATGAGTCCATCTTACATTTTCTGTAGCATTTCTTAGTATCTAACAGTCTTGCCTGTTATTTACTGTCATCTCCTTCTACTAGAATATGAGCCCCATGAACACCAGGACTTTGCCTGTCTCGTTTGCCATCATAACCATTGTTTCCTCAATGCAATCTAGAACACTAAGTTGCACGTAAGTGTTGAGTTAAGTAGTTGCTGTCTGACCAAAAAAAAAAAAAAAGGCAAGCAGCCAAGAGTGTGGCCTGATGATGGATAAGGGTTGGCACACAGCAGCTGTGATACTGGCCATGCCCCTCTCCAGCTCAGACAATACCCCACCAACCACTGCCACAGCCTGTCCACGGCAGAGCAGAACTGTGTCCTGGGACCCGCAGGCTCCACACCTTCCACGCTGGCAGGCATCCCAGGCAGCAGTGATGCCCTGCGTCATCGGGCCTGCCCTTCCGTCTACTCAGCCAGATGCACTTACACTTCAGGAGCAGCTGTGATGTGCAGGGTGTGTGGCCAGCGTGCCTCTGCGCTTTCCAGCGTCACACGCTGGAGCCCAGGGTGTGAGTGGGAGCAGGTGCGGCTGGTGCAGGTGACCCGGCCTGAGAGGGTGCTGAGCTCAAGAAGCTCAGTAATCAATCAGGAAACTCAAACTCAAGGTCCAGCTTACTCTTGACTTGCAGGTTCAGCCACAAAGGACGTGAAAAAAACAGTGTGTTCAAGGTAGCTTTATTTAATCTACACAAATTAACGTGCATCCTCTGCCAGAAGAAAGGGGAGAGAAATGATGTTGCAGATGGAGCTGCCTATGGCCCTGCCCTCCCGTTCAGTGGAAGCTTGCCCTGCAGTGGTGTGAGATGGAAAGCATCCTCAGTTGCCCTCTGTCTCCCCAGAAAGTGTGTGACTGTGATGCTGCTCACAACAGCACAGACCCTAGGCCTGAGGTGTGCTGGAGGGGTCCCGAGCCTGGGAGGGTTGACATGTGCCTCTTTCCAGCTTCACTATACCATTCACGTCGGCAACTCGAGACCAGCCATGGTGGGAATATTTAGACCACACTACCAATCAGGGCTTGTTCATTTTCCAGCTTGCCACCTGAAACACCACTCAGCTCCTCTATGTGCAAGAGAAGCCATGATAAGTTCCAGCCCTGTGAACAGGACCTTCTGAGGGAGGAGGGCCTGTCCCTGCAGGGCCCCTGCAGGAGATGTGACAACATGATTTGAGCCTGAGGTGGTGGTTGACGCCTAGCCCACAGAAGATGGGACACCGTGGCCTGGGGACTGGAAACATGATTTGCATTTGCTGTCTGATAACTCGCAGGGCTATGGATTTTGGATCTGTGTCCTTTCTGTGTGTGAGTCTATCATGTGGGTGCTACATATGTTTCTGCAAGTTAAGCATCTCCCTGGAAGTCCTGTTTTCTTGATGGTAGCTGGGTTGCCCTAACAGCTCTTGCTCAAGGATCATGGATTGAAAGCGAGGAAACTCAAAGTCCTGAGAAATGGGGCGTGTCACCAACTTTACAGTTTTAATACCTCCCTCTCAAAATATGTGCTCTGTCTCTCTGCCCTGGACTTCCATGACCAAGAAGTCAGCAGTGCTGTTACTAGGGTGTGATCACCACAGATGTCCTCATCCCCACCCATGAGAAGCTCTAGCGGGTGTGACAGACAGCGAGTGGTGGGAACGGTTATCATGGGGGCTGCAGAGTGGGGTGGCAGGGGTGGAAAACAGGACCTACCAGGGGAAGCTGGTAGGTCTGGAGGTGGAGCAGGCTTCCCTGGGGACCTGACCTTATGATGAGGCCAGAGGGCTGAGCTGGAACCAGGCAGGCAGAGGAACCTCCTACAGAGGAACTGGGGGCAGGCAGAGGGGCGTGGGCAGGGGAAGAGTACTGACCGCAGCCGGAGGCTTTGGACACTGGGCAGGGCAGCGGGAAGCCAGGGTCGAGGGAGGAAAGGAGACAGGGGTGAGCTGGAGCTGGCCGGGGCCAGGCCTGGAAGACCAGCATGGAGGCTGTGCCTGTGAGGGACCAGAGTGCCAGCCTCAGGGATACACAAAAGCAGGTTTGAAGGGTGCACACAACTCCCCACAGACAAGGCCTTGTGTTCACAAGCCTCCCACACGAGCCGCCACCTGAGTCTCCATTCACAGCCTCATGACCTGTAAGGTGGAACCTTACAGGTCAATAAGCAGAGGGTGGCCTCAGCCAGCCAGGCTGTAAGTGGAGGGCTGGAGCACGGCCAGCAGGACCAAGGAGGCAGGAGGAGGCTGCAGGTGGGCTGTCTCGGGCAAGAAAGCGCCAGTGGGCAGGTGGGGAATGAAGCAGGAACCCCTGGGCAGCAGGAAATGAAGAGGAAGATGGGAAAGCTGGACCAAGAACAGGGAGTGGTGTGGGCACTCTTCTGAGATGTCCTTCCCTGCTTTGGCTCTGTCGCGTAGGCAAGCCACCACCTTTGCAGTGTCTGTGTCCCCATCTGTAAAATAAGCGTCACAAATAAGGCACAGTGAGTAAGATTTACTCTGTGGGACTTCCCTGGAGGTCCAGTGGTTGAGAATCTGCCTTCCAATGCAGGGGATGTGGCTTTGACCTCTGGTTGGAGAACTAAGCTGCACGTGCCGCAGGGAAATTAGGCCTCCACGCCACAACTGGAGAGAAGCCCATGCTTTGCATCAAAGAGACCATGTGCCGCAGCGAAGACCCAACACAGTCAAATAAATAATTTAGGAAAGATTTATGTGTGTGTGTGTGTGTGTGCTCAGTATGCTGAGTCGCTTAGTTGTGTCCGACTAAATTTGCGACCCCGTGGACTGTAGCCCGACAGACTCCTCTGTCCATGGCATTTTCCAGGCTAGGATACTGAAGTGGGTTGCCATTTCCTACTCCACTTACTGTGCATATCACCCCCAAATGTGGAGAGTTCCCACAATATGTGGTCTCTTCTTTCAAACACACAGGAGCTGTCACTTGTCCAAGCTGCCCCCCCACCCCGAGCCAACACTCTTGGTGGAGCCTTGGCACTGGTCACCTGTTTGCTGGCCAAGGACACTTGAGATTAATCCACCCAGGATCGCACAGTGCTGGCTGGATCACATGGGTAGGCCTCTCTCCTGACATCAGCTATTCTTCTGGAATTTGATAAAGACTCCCTTTCCCCCTGAATTTAAAGCCCTGGTGTTGCTTGCCAGGGTAAGAACAGGACTGATTTTTGCAAAGTAGGAGCCCCTGCCAGCTCCTGGCTCCTGGCGGTGTTTGCTGCAGAATTTACAGGCTGTAATAACTATTGAACATCCTATTATCCGGCTGCCTAATTAATGTAAATGATAGTTACCGTCCGCTCACTGAGGCTGATGTTTCTCGGAGGAGGCTCTGCCAGCCACCCGGGCCCCATTCCAGGGGCATTTATGGTGGCAGCCCCATTCTGACTTTGTGGAGTAACAGGTAAGTCATGGCCTTAAATAATGAAGACAGAGGGCTAATTGGCCCCAAGAACTGAGGAAGCTCAGTCTCAAGGCCCCAAATCAGATGAGAGAGACACTCCCACCTAGGTTCTTTTTTCTCAGACCCAGAGGCTCAACTGTTCCCTGAAACCCAGTGGCAACACTTCCTAGGCCTTCCTGCAGGGAGACCAAGGAATGTTTCTCCCAGAAACACTAAACAGAGAATGAAATCCTAAAATTCCTGCCTCCCTCCAGCTTCACCTCACCCCCACCTCCAGACTAGGGGACCAACCTGTCCAGGTTTTGCCCAGACTGTGCAATCCCAAGCAAATCTACCAGGATGGACTTTCCTGTTCGCTGTCTGGCTCCTTTTAGCTCCTGAGGGTAGGGAGCACACTAGATGCCACCATATCAGGAAGGCCTTCCCAGACCACCTTGCCTTAGTTGATCCCCTTCCACCAGTGCTAGAGAACAAAGCCCACAGGTCTGTCCCCACCCTGTAGTGATGGCTGGGCCTTGCAGTGGCTGCCCACACTTCCCTGCCCCAGTCATGGGTGGCACACAGGATGGGTTGGGGCTGGCCTCTCTTCAGAAGAACCTGTGTCCAGATCAGTGGCTGCTCGATCCTGGCTGCACATTTCAACCATCTAGGGAGCTTCCAGAATAGTTCCAAAGGCAAGACCTCACCTTCCCAAAATTAAGCCAGAATGCCTTAGGGGTAGGGCCCTGGCATCTGCAAGTTTTTAATCAGTGGTAGAAAAATCTGGGTTCAGATCCCAACTGAGACACTCCCCAGCAGCGTGGCCTTGGGCAAGTCACCTGGCCTCTGAGAGTCAGGACTTCCTCTCTGTACAGTAGGACTGTCTCCCCTGTGTTGTAAGAAGTGAAGAGGGCCAGGCGCAGTAAGTCTCATTAAGATTTGCTCTATCCTGGCTCTTTCTACTGCTGAATGGATAGTTCATGAGCATCAAGAACCAATCCGAAAAAAAAAAAAAAGAATCAGTCTTAGAGCTGGGACTTTGGAATAAGCTGCACCTCGCCATTGCAGACATGTGGCCCAGGTCTCCAGGGTGATCACAGCTCCACCCAGGTCCGATAGACTGGGCTAGGTGCCCCTTAGTCCAGATACTAGGGTCTGGGATTTGTCACGACCCTCTACAGGTGTTATAAACACACACCTGCCTCCTTGACCGTGAGCTCTGAGAAACCCACTCTGAGTCCCAGGGCTCAGCACAAAGCAGGCTCCGTGCAGGTGCCCGGGGAGTGAATGAGGGTGGGTGCCAGCTAGTGCACCGACAGCTGGTTTAGCCAGGTGCTAAACCATGGATCATCTCAAGGCCATCTCTGTGGCAGGACTGTGCTTCTGAAAAGCATCTCTTGAACACTTTACCCAGTGACCCACCTGCAGGCCAGCACATATCCAAGCATGCCTTGCAGAGGACAATTTGGGCAAATGTTTTTAAAAAGTCTATTCCAAAAACTTCAAAGAATCAATGTTAGCAGGTGGTGATGATCATTCTTTTCTTTTTTGAAAAAAGAATAAATTATGGAATAAAATACCAAAGCAAATTGCACCTTTTATTATAATGAAGTCAGGAAACTTTATTTCCTCACATTTTGCTTAGTTCTATGTGAAAACAGAGGTCTCCAGGCACAAGGAACACTGAATTGGGTCCATGTTAGGGAGCTCTGCACCAACACCTGGTACAAGGGACAGTGAAGGCATGTAAACAAGAAAATGGTGTTCAGAGGAGTGAGGGAGAAGCAAAGGGTATTAGAGATTATCAGGATTGGAGCTGGACTTCAGCTCCAGTTTCTTACGCCGTTTTCATTCTCCTAATTCATCCACACCTCTGTGGAACCCAATGGTCTGCTCTGGCTCAGGAGCACTGAGGTGGGTGAGTCTTCTCCACTTTGGTCCCATGCATACAAGGTCTCTGAGCTGCAGTTCCAGGAATCACTGACTTGGCCTGTGACCACTGAGTGCATCAGCTGGGGCTATTTTGGTTGAAAGTAACAGAAAACCCAACTCAAACTGGTGAAACAAAAAGGGAATTTATTGTACCCCATAATTGAAAGGTCAGAGTAGAACTGCCTTCAAGAATGGTTTGATCCAAATGAAACAATGTCTTCAGATCCCTTTCTCTCTTGTCATATCTTTGCTCTGTGCTGTCTGCCTGCTCAGACAGATTCTCCCTTCATAGCAGCAGCAATCCACACGTTCTCTCAGTCAAGCTGAGGTCTAGCTAGAAACAAAAGGAATGTTTCTTTCTGGTAGCCCTTCCTCCAGTCCCAGGATTCCTTCACCCTGATTTGACCATTTAGATCAGGTCTCTGTCTCCCTACTCTGTGGCTGGGTCACACGCTTCTATCCTGGAAACACCTGAATAGATTATGGGAAAGAGGATGTTCCTTGAAAGGCATCAAGGAGTTATTTTAAAAAGAAAGGAGGATGGATGCTGGAGTCAGTGAAAATAGTTATAGATGCCACTCCACTGAGTTCTTAAAGGAGGAACCAGTTGCAGCAAAATGAGGGGCTCTGGGATGGACTGGTAGCGACAATGCAGCTGAGCTGGAATTCTATTTCCCAGTATTCCTTTTCATGCAGGGTCTCAGTGTGAGAGGCCACAAGAGGCCTTCTGCCTGAGAGTTGGAGGTGGAAGCGCAGCAGCAGCATCTCTTCAGAGCTCTGAGGTTGGTGCTCCTCATGAGGCGCCACTGTCGCTGACGTTGGCAGGATCTGCTGGCTCATGGGGCTGGTGCAGCTTGCAACCAGGCCTATGGAGCATCCAGCTCCTGCTGGGTCCTCCTCTAGCTTCTCTGGTTCTGGGCCTTTAAGAAGGATGCCAGCACCTCTTGCAGAACACCCTCAAGGGTAAAACTGGAGGTGGGGACACAGTGAGGACTTGATACAGTGCCAACCTCCCTGGGCCATTTCATCCTTATATCACCTGCCCCAACACACACACACACACACACACACACACACACACACACACACACACACACACACACACACACACACACACACACACACACACACACACACACACACACACTATGTGCATCATCCCTTCCCAGTCACCTGCCCTGCAGGTTCCTGGTTCCAGGATCAGACACAGAAGTGATGGTCTCATGCCATCTGTTAAACCAGCTCCCACAGGAGGATAAGGTCAAGTCTCTATAATAAATCCTTTATGATACATAGTCTCACAGAGGTTCTGCTCCTCTGACAGACCCCTGACATAACAGTGTCTGAGCTTCTGGCTCTGAAATTATCCTGATGAGCTCATGAATGATACATAGGACCAATGCCAGGAGCAGCCTTCTCCCCACTGCCTACAAGGATTCCTGGGTCACCCCACTTCAGTTAGACATGCAAGTCCTTGGAAGAAGCTTTGGCCCTGGTAGAAAACCTGGACTAGAGTCACCCAATCAGGACATAGGATCATCTGGGTGAAGAATATCTTCCCCACAGCCACTGCCGCCTCCCTCCCCTGGCTTATGCCAATGAAAATGCCCTCACTATGTATATCTCACTATCTATAAATGTGGTCGCAGATACATTTATAGAGGTAGAAGTCTTTGCAGTTAACTAGCCAGAACCCATACCCCATCCAAGCAAGGCTCTAAGTCAATCATAACATCCAACCCTCCTTGACAGGGACTGGTTTATAAACATCCCCATTCTGGCCAATGAGAGCAATTGGGACAATCGTTAGCACTGTTTCCAGTTCTTCCCACTTCTGGCAGGGGAATATTTGTTTCCTGGTCTCCTTGTGGTCAAGTGGGTTGATAAAACTAACCTTAGCCAATGAGTCATGAGACAAAGCTCTGTGTGTCTCTTCTGAGGCGCAGCATTTAACTGCTGGTGAGAGCGCTTTGCGCAGCAACCAACAACA
The DNA here is from genome assembly GCF_019320065.1 of Cervus canadensis. NCBI lineage: Eukaryota > Metazoa > Chordata > Mammalia > Artiodactyla > Cervidae > Cervus > Cervus canadensis. The sequence goes on along the minus strand of NC_057403.1, from coordinate 32,382,423 downwards.
TCCAAGATGGCGGCTGCTCCCTCAGCCGGGTATCTGAGAGACTTCAGCGAGACAGCCCTCTGCAGATCTGCTCTGTCGCTCAACGTAAGTGAAAATAAAATTTTGTAGTTTTAAGTCACTAGCACTTTGAGATTTTTTGTTATTGCTGTGTAATTTCATTTATCTTGGCTGTTACAAAATTCTACTAGGGGCTCAGGGACAGTGTCTCTTTCTAAGAATGAGGTACATATAGAAAGAAAGCCAATACTCCCTTCTTGTTCCTCTAGATGGTGCTATGTAGGGATGAGAAGTCTGGAATTCAGCCTCCATCCTGACAGGGAACCACCACCCTGAAGACCGCAGGGCCGAGGAACTGAGAGAAACAGGATCCTGAAGGATGTGGCCAAATCACTGAGTCAAACAACCCTGCAAACTCTCCTGCCATTCAGCTTCCTGTTATGAGAGGTAATAAAATTCCTTCTTGTTTAAGCCAGTTTGAGTTGGAGTTTCTGCTACTTGCATCCAACAACAGCCCAGTTGGAAGGCACAGTTAGGGTGTTTGGGATGGACATGTACACACTGCTATATTTTAAATGGATAATTAACAAGGATTTACTGTATAGCCCTCTACTGTATATGCAGAGTACACCATGCAAAATGTCAGGCTGGATGAAGCATAAGCCAGAATCAAGATTGCTGGGAAAAATATCAATAACCTCAGATATGCAGATGACACCACCCTTATGGCAGAAAGCAAAGAGGAACTAAAGAGCCTCTTGATGAAGGTGCAAGAGGAGCGTGAAAAGGCTGGCTTAAAACAAAACATTCAAAAAACTAAGATCATGGCATCCGGTCCCATCACTTCATGCCAAATAGATGAGGAAACAAAGGAAACAGTGACAGACTTTATTTTCTTGGGCTCAAATATCACTGCAGATGGTGACTGCAGCCATGAAATTAAAAGACGCTTACTCCTTGAAAGAAAAGCTATGACTAACCTAGACAGCATATTAAAAAAAGCAGAAACATTACTTTGCCAACCAAGGTTCTATCTAGTCAAAGCTATGGTTATTCCAGTAGTCATGTATGGATGTGAGAGTTGGACCATAAAGAAAGCTGAGTGCCAAAGAAGTGATGCTTTTGAACTGTAGTATTGGAGAAGACTCTTTAGAGTCCCTTGGACAGCAAGGAGATCAAAACAGTCAATCCTAAAGAAAATCCGTCCCGAATATTCACTGGAAGGACTGATGCTGAAGCTGAGGTTCCAATACTTTGGCCACATGATGTGACTAACCAACTCATTAGAAAAGACCCTAATGTTGGCAACAATTGAAGGCAGGAGGAGAAGATGACAGAGGATGAGATGGTTGGATGGCATCACCAACTCCACGGGCCTGAGTCTGAGCTCTAGGAGATGGTGAAGGACAGGAAAGCCTGGCATGCTGCAGTCCATGGGGTTGCAAAGAGTCAGACATGACTGAGCAACTGAACTACTGTATAGAAACATGGAGCTCTCTCAATGGTATGTGGCAGGCTGGATGGGAAGGGAGTCTGGGGGAGAATGGATCCATATATATGTATTACTGAGTCCCTTCACTGTTCACCTGAAACTCACAACATTGTTAATAGGCTATACCCAAATACAAGAGTAGAAAGTTAAAAAATAAATAAACAAAAACACCCCAGCTGATAAATGGTGTGGACACACTTATTCCTCAGGCAACTTTTGAAGGGATTAGTTTCAAACCAACTTTACCTGTGAAGAATCTACACCCAGAAAGGAGAAAAATCTCAAAGCCACATACCGTCTCCTCCCGAACTGAAAGCTGAGAAGGATGAAAGTGTGTATTAGTCCGTTGGAAGTGCCAAAATCAAACTCAGAATTGGCCCCTGTAAACAAAAAGTGTGGAGGGCAGAAAAAATTGGTTTATGTGACTGAAAAGGATGGGGGCATTGTAGCTTCAGACATGGCTGGATTCAAGGCTCAAAGATTCTGTTAGGAATATGCTTTTCTCCACCTCTCAACCATATTTTCCTCCATGTCAGCTTTACTCTCACTCAGGTCGACTGATCTTGGAGAATGTTGGTCATATCTGATTGGCCCAAACTTCCCAGTGTCAGGACAGTTCTTTCCCAGGAGCATAGCAATGGGACTGAGTCGGATCCTGGCCTGGCTCAGATCGTGTGCACATCCCTGAACCAGCTGCAGGTGGAAGACACAGCTCTCTAGTCCAGCAGACTCACATCTCATACCTACCTCCAGGGCCAAGACTGGGGTCAATCCTCCCTGAATGAAAGGGATGATGGGAGAGAAAGTCTCAGTTTCCCCAGAGAAAACAGGTATTTCTGCCAGAAGGGAGAGAGGATGCCACACAGGAGAAAACAGTGAATAAAGATGCCTCTGTAGGCCCGGTGTACTTGGTTTTAATGAGTTTTGTGGTTTTAACGAGTTAATGGTTTTAATGGCTGGGCTAGGCTAAGGATGTTAGTTGGTGTTCACCAGGAAAAAGCCAGAGATAAGGCTTTTCATGCAAGTAGTTTATTTGGGAGGTAAAGACAAACACTGGCAGGGGGGAGAGGAAATGAGATGGGTAAGAGAAGGCTGCCAACAAAGGGTTTTCAGGTACGCTGGAGCTGTGAGCAACTGCAGGAGACCCCACCTCAGGCATCCTACCTGAAGTGTGAGGGAGCTGGGGTATTAATCCACCAAAGCTAGTGGTGAGGGCTGTCGCAGCAGGTTGATTCCGGGAATGTCTATGAATTTTTTGTCCTGGAATTTACCAGTGAACTCTGGTAAATAGATCCAGAGACTGGTTGTTGGCCTTCAATTTAATACAGGGTATAGTGGGCAGCAAGTATCTGCTACAGAACTAACATTGATTAGGCCAGCACTGTCTGCTGTCCAAGTAACCACTTCAAATCCTACCAACAACTCAGAGAGGCAACTTTCAACATCCAAGTGCTCTGAAAAGCCTCAGGAAGTGGCCCTCAGCTGGTGAGATGAAAGGGTACATATTTGAATCCTGGACATGTGGCTCTGAGATCAATGCTGTCCCCATGAAGAAGAAAGAAGAAAGTGTAGTCACCCAGTCATGTCTGACTGTTTGTGATCCCGTGGATTGGAGCCCACCAGGCTCCTCTGTCTATGGAATTCTCCAGGCAAGAATACTGGAGTGGGTTTCCTTGCCCTTCTCCAGGAGATCTTCCCGACCTAGGGATCGAACCCAGGTCTCCCACATTGCAGATTCTTTACCATCTGAGTCACCAGGGAAGCTGTCCCCATAGACCCCACAGATTCATCAGGGTTATTTTAAGCCACCACCAGGCTCTGCCAACTTCTCAGAGAAGGAAAACTGAGCAGCCACTTCAGAGACCCTCAAGGGCCTGCCTTTACCAATAGTCACTTTCTAGGTTGATTCTGGGCTTTCTTTGCACCCACTGTGATCACAGTCAAAGCCTCCCCTTCTGTGATAGCCGCTCTACCCAGAGTCTCTTTTCAGGAATGTTTTTCTGCAGATGCTAATGAATGACCCTTAAATTTCCCAGGAAAGGCTGCCTCTTTTTGAAGTGGTTGAAGATCTCCGCTCTTGATTGCAATCTTCCCAGAGCTGATTTTGGCCACTTGGCTCATTTCTGAAGTGATGATGGGGGTGGGAGGAGAGGAGAGTGAGGAGAAGACAAGTATTTGGGGCTCAACTCTCCTACAGAACTGCAATTTCAGGATGCAGCTTTTCAGTCAATCAGAATTGTGAGATAGAGACAATAACTCTATTTTCAGTTTGGGGCTCAATTTCTCCCTGGTTTGTACTCCGATGTAAGCATCCTCATTCCTGTAAAAATCGTGACTTGTAAAGATTTGCCACATTTTTGGTGATTTTATTTTAACATGTGAACAAAATTATTCCTAGAAGTCTCATCCCTAATTTTTAAAATTAAAGTCTATGGGAAATGTGACTTAAGTTAGAGAAATTTGTATTACATGTAATTTTTACAAGTCACATCCACACACTCATAGATGTCAGAATGCTTGTGAAACACTTTCCAGGCAGTGTTGCTTGGATTAACAAATTTAAGCTTCACAACAACCCAAAGAGGTCAATGCCATCATTATTCCTATTTTGCAGATAGGAAAACTGAGGTTTAGAGAGGTTAAGTCACTAGCCCAAAGTAGAGCTGGGATTTGAATTATGACAGCTTGGCCTCGGAGTATGGGCCCTTTAATGGTATTCTCCATTCACAGACAGATCATAGGAAGGCACTTGGGCCTCTGTAGACACACTCTCGCCCACCACACACATGCACACATACCTCCAGCACTTTGGTGCACCTGAGCACACACACGATCCCTTCTGCAGCCTCTGTCCCACACCCTGCTGAGTCCCAGCACAGATGATTGAGGGAAGGCTCTGCACTCACAGCCTCATCTGGGTGCTGGGACCCTCATCTCCTTGTTTAAAGCCCAGCCCCCACTCACACTGTCTTCACTCCCTACATGTGAGAGGGCGGCCCCAGCCTCTCCAGCACCACCATCCACTCTGATCCCCTCATCACCTTGTAAGGCAGGTGGGAAACTGTTCACTTGGGGAAACTGAGGCCCAGAGGAAAAAAGCAAATGGCCCAGAGGCATCCTGGGAGCTCCAGATGCCAGGCTGCAACCACTGGGGTTCCCTGGGCACAGAGCAGGGCCTGAGCAGGGCTGGCAGCTCTGAGGGCGCCTCCAGCAGCCCTGGGCAGGCAAGTTAAGGCCCCAGCTGCGGTGGTGGCATTTTGGAGGGTCTGTCACAGCACAGGGCTGTCATCCCAACACCAGGTCAAGCCTGAGGGTTGCTCTTGTTTTATAACCCACGTGTCCCGCCCACGTGCCTCCCAGCCTGTCACCCTCCACAGCCCGCAGACTGGCCTCGCAGGATGTTCCTGTTTAGCCTCGACCCTGAATGCCAGCGGCCAGCCCGGCAGCCAGAGCTATAAATCTCCACTTCCTCTTCCAGCTCCTGGGCTCTCCCTCACCCTTTGTGCGGCTGGAGGTTTTATGGGAAGACAAAAAATAAAAAAATAATAAAAACCCCAAAAAATAAATTACTCGGGAATTTGTTTTTAATTAAGCAATAAGGCTCGATGGGGCCTGGCTGCTGCCTCATAAAGCTGCTCCCGGGGTGTGGGGAGGCATTCGGTCCAGATGAGTGCCTCAAATCAGCCTGGAATGTGATTAGATGATTACTCCCCGGAGTTAATACGAGATGATCTTCCCCAGAGTTGTCTTATTGCTATTATAAAAAGTCTGCAGGCAGTAGGGGAGAGGAGTGCCTCTGCTGCTTGGAGAAGATGAAAATGCCGATTCTGGCTGTCAGGGTGACATCAGGGCCTGCCTGCCCCTGCCTCCCCTCCTTCACCACACCTGCTCAAATGGTGGAACCCACCGAGCCCGATGGATGCGAACATCTTTCAAAATAAATGGGTCCCTATACATGGGAAATAGGAGGTGTCATCAGGGAAGTGGGCCGGGGGGTGGCGGGGAGATACAAGGAAATCTCACTTTAAGATACTTTCTCCTCTCCTGCCAAGAGCAGCAAGCTGTCCTCTCTCCCAGGGCAGCTCAGCGTGTCTCACCAGTGCTACAGAGACTAAAAGTGTTAATGTCTGTGAATTTTCGAACATCTATCCTCATCTCTCTCTGTCTCTCATTTCTCATCTCTCTCTAAGTGTTTTTTAAAATATATTTCATTTTGACAAGATAAAAAATTCATCAAAAATATATATAATAAATATATATATATAAAAAACCAGTTAACAGTTGGAGAAAATCACTAGATTAGTGACAGAACAGTTGTTTCAAAAGAGAATGATTTGAATGTCAATGGGTTAAGAAAATTGATAAAATAATTATATATATATATATATTTTTTTTTTTTCAAAACTCTCCCTTATAACCCACAAGGAAGAGTCAGAAGAGGGGAATGTCATATCAAGTGATCACATTTTGTCTGAAGATATATGCCTCCTCCAAACCAACATGACTCAACCTTTGTTCATCCTAAGCATGTTTGGGTAGTTGCAAGCATAAGCCACATTTTGTTAAATGGAAGCTAAACATTTTCATAATTTTATTTCCTTTTTTTTTAACAGAAAGGCACTTTTTTCTTTTTAATTTTTCTTTCTTATTGTGTCCCCATTTGAGCTGACTCACTTTAAGGGGCTTTTCTCTGACAGTGGTTCTCCTTAGATAATGAGGACATGTGTAATGAAGAGAGGTACAGATGTATTCTAAGGTTAAATTTCATGCTCCATCAGAAAATTTCTAAGGGAAAGAGCACTCATAAATAGTAGACATATGCAAGCACTTTCAAAAGCAATTGTGATGCCAACAGTCAAGAGGGATCCCTCTTAAAGAAAACAAGTTATGAATGTAATGAATGTGGCTGAAACTTCAGGCAGAGCTCAACATGTTGGCACCAGAACATTTCTAGTACATTCCCTAACTCTAGCCTGTGCTCCTACATGCCTGCGTGCATGCTAAGTCACTTCAGTTGGGTCTGACTCTTTACGACCCTCAGACCGTGGCCCACCAGGCTCCTCTGTCCATGGAATTTTTCAGGCAAGAATATTAGAGTGGGTTGCCATGCTCCTAAGGGAGACTCAAACCAACCACAACAGGAACAGCATTGCATGTTCTGGGTGTGCACATGGGGAATGAACCCAAGTCACTTGTCCTCTGGGTCTTAGTCTCCAAAGAAGCAGAATCACAGAAGATCACGCTGTTGAGCAGCAGAGCAGTGAGAGGGATTAGCGAGGATGCTGTGGAGAGAGGAATTAGAGCGGGAGTCAGGGAAGCCTCTGCAGTGGGAGGGACGGTTCACCTGAGGCCTGAAGGCTGGATCTCCCCGGCGAAACTCAGAGTGCAGGGTGTTTCAGAAGAGGAAGCAGCGGAGATTCAGAGTTGTGAGAGGACGACTGAGCACATCTAGCCGGCCGCTGACAGCCTGTACACTGGGGAAGAACCAAGCCTTGGATATTAACTCTCATGAAGAAGAACCACGCCATATCTAGTGTCAGATCTTTGGTCATCCAAGCCTCTGAGTGCTGAGGAAGAAGCAGCCTCAGAGGGCTGCCAGTATGTGTGGGAACCACAGCTTTCTGTGGTCAGACCTGGATATCCAAGGGGATACCTGGGGAGAAGCCCAGTAGAGGCGGCTGGGCCTTGCAGCTCCTGTCCACAGGCCCCCCTCCCCAAGGGTCCTCAATACCTCCTGCCGCCCCTCTGTAAAAAGGAGCAGCGTCAAGAAGGGAAAATCTAACCCACTTTATTTGGTAGCTTTGTTCCATTCACTTGGGATAAGGTTTCCCTCCAGCGGCACTGCAGATATTGGGGCTGGATAATTCTTTGTTGTGGGGCTGCCCTGTGCATAGGAGGGCGTTTAGCAGCATCCCTGGCCTCTATCTAGAAGCCAGAACTACTAACCTCCAGTTGTGGCAACCAGAAATGCTCACAGACCTTACCCAGTGTCCTCTGGGGAGGAAAACCATCCACACTTGAATACCACTGGTTTTAAACATAAATCTTGTAAGGAACATCTTTAGGTCATTCAAGAGACCCAGGTGCCTGACCTGCTCATATAAGCCTGAAGGGTGGTTTTGCTCAATGAGATGTTCTATAGAATTCAAAGGGGATTGTGTTGTGGGCAGTAGATTTTAAAAAATAACCTCCAAACTCCCCTTCTAGACTGACAACCTAAGAAAAGTGGCCTCTCTGGACTCACATAGCCTAAAGGATACAGCGTGGAAAGTAAAGGTTGGATTTTAGCCTTCTCATCTCTGCTGGGCATCTTTGTGCAGTGAACAACCTGCCCAACTGTATGCAACAAGCATTAAACCCTATCTGGGTTCAGAACTGGGGAATGTTCAAACCGAAAGGAAAATGGAAAATAAATACATTCTGGATTTTTGTTAAATGCCATACTGCCAATTGGGAAATTCTGTTTTTTTGCTTTACATGATTAATTCAGGAAAACTGTAAATTGAAAAAGGAGGTTTGGACTCCAGAAATTCAAACAGGCTTTGGATAGGTGAAACCCTATCTTGACATGGACTGTAGCCAGAGGCCCATGTGACTCTGATGCTCATGTTGGCCGGGAGGAAGGGAACAGGAGGTTCAGGGCAGTCATCATACCAGAGAATGAAAAGCAGAAGGGACCTACTTTCTTAAACAGGAAATAGATATTCCCAAATCACTCCCAGATCACAATGTAGAAAGCAGTCATAAAAACAGCTCATCCTTACACAAGGTCTGTTATATGCCTGCCCTGCTGTAGAGACTTCCTGTGTGTCAATTCACCCACTCTGACCTCTACCTTGAAGAAGCAGAAAATTCAGTCGTTAACTTCACACTCAGTCCCCTGCCTCGAAGTGCTTGTTGTTCAGTCGCTCAGTTGTGTCCGACTATTTGCAACCCCAGGGGCTGCAACATGCCAGGCTTCTCTGTCCATAACAATCTCCCAGAGTTTGCTCAAACTCATGTCCATTGAATCGGTGATGCCATCCCACCATCTCATCCTCTGTCGCTCCCTTCTCCTCTGTCCCTCAATCTTTCCCAGCATTAGGGTCCTTTCTAATGAATTGTCTCTTCCATCAGGTGGCCAAAGTATTGGAGTTTCAGCTTCAGCATCAGTCCTTCCAGTGAATGTTCAGGACTGATCTCCTTTAGGATGGACTGGTTGGATCTCCTTGCAGTCCAAGGGACTCGAAAGAGTCTTCTCCAACACCACAGTTCAAAAGCATCAATTCTTCAGTGCTCAGCTTTCTTTATAGTCCAACTCTCACATCCATGCATGACTACTAGAGAAACCGTAGCTTTGACTAGATGGACTTTTGTTGGCAAAGTACTGTCTCTGCTTTTTAATATGCTGTCTAGGTTGGTCGTAGCTCTTCCAAGGAGTAAGCGTCTTTTAATTTCATGGCTGCAGTCACCATCTGCAGTGATTTTGAAGCCCCCCAAAATAAAGTCTGTCACTGTCTCCATTGTTTCCTCATCTATTTGGCATGAAGTGATGGGACAGGATGCCATGATCTCAGTTTTTTGAATGCTGAGTTTTAAGCCAGCTTTGTTCACTGTCCTCTTTCACCTTCATCAAGAGGCTCCTTAGTTCCTCTTCACTCTCTGCCATTAGAGTGGGGTCATCTGCACATCTGAGGTTATTGATATTTCTCCTGGCAATCTTGATTCCCATTTGAGCTTCATCCAGCCCAGCATTTCACATGATGTACTCTGCATAGAAGTTAAATAAGCAGGGTGACAATATACAGCCTTGACGTACTCCTTTCCCAATTTTGAAACAGGTACTTGGAAGCCCTCAATGCAGTCTGAGATTGACTATCAGGTAGTGTGTGCTCGGTGGTATCTCCTTTGTGACCTGGAGCTGGAGCCAGTCAGGCTCCTCCGTCCATGGGATTCTCCAGGCAAGAATACTGGAGTGAGTTGCTGTTTCCTTCTCCAGGGGGTCTTCCCAACTCAGAGATCAAACCCGTGTCTCTTGTGTCTCCTGCACTGGCAGGCAGATTCTTTACCACTGTCCCACCTAGGAAGCACGAGACTGATTATGAAAGCTTTTTTAAAAGCCTAGATGGCTGAGAGAAAATACCTAAACGAGATCAAAGTGGCTGACTTGGGGGAGAGTACTCGGGGGAGAGTACGTGAGGGAGGTACACCAAGATAAACCCTTGGGTACAGTGTTGTTTACATTTGTAAACTTTGCAATTCAATTTGGCAAAACATTTAGATTTTGCATTACTGTTTTGTCATTGTTATTGTTGTTTGTTTTACAGTATTTTCATTTCAGAAAGACACACACACACACACACACTTTCAAGGATCTTTACACAACACAAGGGCTTCCCTGGTGACTCAGGTGGTAAAGAATCAGCCTGCAAGGCAGGAGACCCGGGTTCAGTCCGTGGGTTGGGAAGATCCCCTGGAGAAGGGAATGGCTACCCACTCCAGTATTCTTGTCTAGAGAATTCCATGGACAGAGGAGGCTGGTAGGCTACAGTTCTTGGGGTTGCAAAGAGTCCAACACAACTGAGGGACTAACACTTTCACTCTACTTTCACTAGGCAATGCAAAGGCTAATCCTGACACTAGCCATGTCAAACTCTCTGTGTAATTTCTTCTATTCATGCCAGGCTTTCAGGACAGCTCTGTGAGCTGTTCCTGGGAGGGAGAATAAAGGGAGAGTTGGGTCAGGCAGTGTCTCTCTGTTAGGTGGTTAAGTCAACCTGTTGCCCATAATTCTTACAGGCAAAGCTTTGAGGCCTGCTTCCTAGTTTCCAAATAAACAATACTCACTCTGGATGGCAAAGCAGTTGAGATGAGAGACCTGCTAGCACAGGTGGGCAGTGTCTTTACCTAATGGACAGACACTAACCCAACCCTCCCTTCATTGCCCCTCCCAGGCTGGAACAGCTCATGGGTCTTGTGCAAAGCTTAGTAATGACTTAAACAGGAAATAGGAGCAGTTTTGCTCTGGGATCTAGACTTTTTTTTTTTTTCCATTGCAATTAAAAGAAATCAAAGTACAGTGCAGTTCTAGGTGGGGAGATATTTCTACATTTTTTTTTCAGATAGCAGTCATCTATTTTCTGAATCCCTATGGAATCTGTAGCCGGAGAAAATTAGAGCAATGGCTACATGATTGTTCTGTGTTCCATCTCTAACTGCGCTGCCCATTAGGAAAAATCAAAACAGGGAGGGCAACCGGGTGGTTCATCCTACCTGCAGTGAGGCGCAGGGGATGGTAGGGGTGTGGAAGATGGTCATAACTTCTGTGTCTCTTCCCAGAGTCATGCCTGCTGATGATCTCAGTCTTGTTTTCTCTCCTGGAAGGCATTATTCAGTGGTCCCCCGAGGATTTTGTCCTCTCACTCTCTCTTCTCCCTTACAGCTCTGGGGTTTGGAGGTGAGGAGTTAGGGAAGAGTTACAAACTAGGTTCATTTCTGAAATTTTGTTTCTCTTAACTCTGGTTGCTTGCTCCTTTTTTCTAAGATTGATTGATTGATTTTTGACTACACTGATTCTTGGCAGTTGTGCTCAGGTTTTCTCTAGTTGTAACGAGCGGGGGCTCCTCTCTGGTTGCAGTGCACTGGCTTCTCATTGCATTGGTCTCTCTTGTTGCCCAGTGTGGGCTCCAGAGCGCCTGGGCAGGCTCCGTAGTTGTGGCACACGGGCTTAACTGCCCCATGGCATATGAGATCTCAGTTCCCAAGCCAGGGATCAAGCCCATGTCCCCTACATTGGCAGGTGGATTCCTGATCATAGGATCACCAGGGAAGTCCCTGGTTGCTCCTGTAGAAACATTTTTGGCAGGATATTTTGCCCTGGCCTTTGCAAGACCATTTCTAGTCTTAGGTTGCTTTCTGTTTTGTCTAGTGGTGCTTTATTTCATTTGATATGGGAGGTTTTTGCATTTTGCTATTGCTGTATGTCTTTGATTTTGCTGATTTATCTTTACTTATTCACTGTTCTGCTTGCTAAGATTCAGGGGAGGGAAATTCTGACTTCTTACCTGGGAAGTTCCCTTCTGTGACTTTGGAAAAGGGAACGGAAGTTCTAACTCCTGGGATCCTAGTCAGGAAACAGCTGAAGAATTCTTAGGAGAAGTCTTTTGTTTACGGAAAAATTTGTTAACAAATGCTTGTAACAGGTTTATTAATAGAAACAAGAAACTGGAAATGGCCTAAGAATCCTTTATGTGGTGGATGGTATATCAATACAATTAAATAAAAAGGAATTCAGCCAAAATAGGGAATAAACTATTGTAGACCCAGAAACAAGGATAAATCTCAAATGCATCATGCTAAAAAAAAAAAAAATCCCAGACTCAAAGGCTCTTTGCTTCTCTTGAGTAAACATTTATGAATTAGGTTTCTGGGTCACAGGTGAGAGTATGTTTAGCTTCTTAAGACATTGTCAAACTATTTCTCAAGCTTTTGGACTATTTTGCATTCTTAGTAGCAGTGTATGACAGTCCAATTGATCTTCACTCTCACCATCACCCAGTATTACCATTTCTTTCTTTTTAGAGCCATTAAGATATGTGTGCTGTGATATCCAACTGTGGTTTTAATTTGCGTATATGGTAGGGGTGTGGAAGATGGTCATAACTTCTGTGTCTCTTACGTATAATGATGTTGAGCGTTGTGTTGCTGTTTCTTAAGAAAGACTACAGCAGCATCTTCATAAATGCCCCATGAAACCTCCCTGCTTAGACTCCTTAAAGAAAAGGAGGAAGAAGGACAATGTTTTCAACAAATGATGCTGGAATAGCTAGCAAAGAAATGAACCTTGACCTATGTCTTATACAAATACTAACTCATAGTAGACTGCTGACCTTAATGTAAAATGTCAAATTATAAAACTTTGAGAAGAAAACAGAAAATCTTTGTGAGTTTGGGTTAAGCAAAGGGTAGACACCGAAATCATGATCCACATAGGAAAAAATGATAAATTACACTTCTTCAAAATTAAACTTTTTCTCTATAAAAGACACTTTTAAAAGAAAAAGAAAAGCCACAGACAGAGGGTAAATACGTGCAAATCACATACTTGACAAAGGGATATAGATCCAAAATATATAAAGAACTCTCAAAACTCAACAAAATAGGAAATAGCCCAATTAAATATGGTCAAAATATTCCAGTAGATGCTTTACCAACAGATATATATGGATTGCAAATACACACATGAAAAATACTCGAACAAAGACTAAAAGCACTATGGGGAATTCACTGGAGGCCCACTGATTAGGATTCTGTGTTTTCTCTGCCAAGGCCTGGGCTCAATCCCTGGTCAGGGAACCAAGATCCCACAAGTCACGGATGAAAAAAGAGAAAAAAACGAACACACAAAAAAAACCCCACTGTAGCATTTGCATAAAAACACACACAAAAATTAGTGAATCAGGATTGAGAGTGCAAAAATAAACTGATGAATATATAATCAATTTAGGACAAAGGAGTAAAAAATATACAATGGGGAAAGGACAGTCTCTGCAATAAATGGTGTTGGGTAAACCAGACATACAAAAGAATCAAACTAGACTACTTTCTCACACAATACACAAAAATTAACTCAAAATAGATTAAAGACTTGAATGTAAGGCCTGAAACCATAAAACTCCTAGAAGAAAACATAGGTAGTAAGCTCCTTGGCATAGGCCTTGGTGATGATCTTTTTAATTTAAGATTAATTTAATTAATTAATTAATTTAATTAAGATTAAGAAAGCAAAGGTGACAAAGGCAACAATAAACAAATGGGACTACATCTAACTAAAAAGCATCTGCACAGCAAAGGAAACTATCAATAAAATGAAAAGGTTGAATGGGAGAAAATATTTGCAGATCATGTTTCTGCCAAGGAGTTAATATCCAAAAAATATAAAGAACTCATGCAACTCAATAGCAATCAAACAGTCTGATTTTAAAATAGACAGAGGATCTGAATAGATGTGTTTCCAAAGAAGACATACAGATGGCCATGGATACATGAAAAGATGTTCAACATCACTAATCATCAGGGAAGTCCACATCAAAGGCACGATGATTTATCACCTGATAACTGTTAAAATGGCTATTATCAAAAATATAAGAAATAACAAGTGTTGGTGAGGATGTGAAGAAAAGGAAACACTTTTGAGCTGTTGGTGGGAATGTAAATTGGTGAGGCCACTTTGGAAAACAGTATGAAGATTCCTCAAAAAATTAAAAATAGAATTACTGCATGGTTTAGCAATTCTACTTCTGGATGTTTATCGAAAAGAAATGAAAACACTAACTTGAAAAGATATATGCACCTTATGTTCACTGAAATATTATTTATAATAGATAAGATGTGGAAGCAACTTAAGTGTCTATGGATAAATGAATAATAAACATGTAGTATGTGCTAAGTCACCTCAGTCATGTCCGACTCTATGTGACTCTATGAAATACAGCCAACCAGGCTCCTCTGTCCATTAGATTCTCCAGGCAAGAATCCTGGAGTGGGTTGCCATGCCCTCCTCCAGGGGATCTTCCCCACCCAGGGTTCGAACCCATGTCTCTTATGTCTCCTGCATTGGAAGGCAGGTTCTTTTCTACTAGCACCACCTGGTAAGCCCAAAGACGTAGTATAAATATAAGTTGAATATATTATACTCCCATAGAAAAGGAAAAAAATCTTGCTATTTGTGACAATATGGATGGACCTAGAGGGCATTAAACCAAGTGAAATAAGTCAAAGAAAGACAAATACTGTATGATCTCACTTTTAAGTGGAATAAAAAAAAAATCTCATAAATACAGAGTACAGTGGTTGCCAGAGGCGTTAAGTGAAAGCAGTTGGTTCTCTTAGCAACCTGCCCCCACACCTAGGTGCATCCCAAAGGTCACCTCATTAACATAACCAGAGACATTTTTATAGCTCTGGACACTTAGGAAACACCAAGAGTTTTAGGAGCTCTGTACCAGAAACGGGGGACTGACCAAATATATAATTTTTATAAATCACAATATCACATGTCACATGCATTTTCACTCAGCCTTCACTGTCTGGGCACAGTGTAGGGGAGAAAATCCCAGATAGATTGTTTGCTCTCTTCTGTCCCTAGCTGGCTGCCCCACACAGGCTCCATGCTGCTCCGGGAGAGGCACCAGGAAACACCAGCCGACGGCACGTCCTGCGAGAACCACGCTCAGTCTTCAGAGTCCAAACACTGGGAAGGAGCTGGACTGTGGGATGCATGCCCTCAAATAGCACTCAGAGCAGATTTTTTAAAGCTACATCTATTTTACTTTATTGAGGTATAACATACATACAATACAGAGAAAAATCTTAAGATTTATGTTCAAATGAGTGAATTGTTTTATAAATGTTCACATATGCATGTGTGTTTGCGTGTGTTAGTCACTCAGTCATGTCTGACTCTTTGCAACCTCATGGACTACAGCCCTCCAGGTTCCTCTCTCCATGGAATTCTCCAGGCAAGAGTATTGGAGTGGGTTGCCATTCCCTTCTTCAGGGGATCTTCCTGACCCAGGGATTGAACCCAGGTCTTCTGCCTTGCAGGCAGATTCTTTATCATCTGAGCCACCAGGGAAGCCCCTTATGTGTGTGTACACATGTGGGATCATCACCAAAATCCAGATAGTGTCTGGGAGATTCATCCCTATGAGATACATATTTTCTTTTGTATAGCAATATTTTTGTTTCCTGGAGGAGGACATGGCAACCTACTCCAGTATTCTTACCTGGAGAATTCCATGGATAGAGGAGTCTGGCAGGCTACAGTCCATGGAGTCTCAAAGATTCAGACATGACTGAACAACTAACACACACACACACACACATTCTTCTTACTGTTGAGGAGTATCCAATTATATGAATACACCACTGTCTATTACCCATTTATTGTTGGTGGATATGAGTTGTATTCATTATGGAGCTATTATGAATAATGTTCTTATAACATTTTGTCAACCACAAGTTGGCACTTGCCATCTACCTCTCCAAGGATTAAATCATGTGCTGCCGCAGCTGCTGACCTTTAACACCTTCCAGGTGGAGAGCAGAAATGAGGCTTGGGGGAAAAAAAAAAAAAAAGGCAAGACAAGTGTTCAGATAGTTAGATATTTTCAGGAGCAGATTTTATGAGCCCAATTCTTGTATCTCCCATATCTAGAAAAGCACTAAATTCCTTTATGGTGACGATTATTCCTCTTGACTGGCAAAAGCTTCACGAGACTAGTAGAAAGCTTTTGGAAAAATATGTGCTTGGTTGCATGCATTCCTCCTTCACCAAAATCACGTATATACTGAATTTTCCCCCTTGCCTCTTTGGAGGAGTTTCTCAGAGCTACCTGAGGTGCTGTCTCCTGGGATGCAGTCCTCATTTTGGGCCAAATAAAAATGTCATTCACAACTCTCACATTGTGCACTTTTTTTTTAAGTTGACAATTCTTTCTTTTAATCAATCAATTATTTATTGCTTTATTTTGGGCTGTGCTGGGTCTTCACTGCTGCATGCATGTTTTCTCTAGCTGTAGTGAGTGGGGCTACTCTTCATTGCAGTGTGAGGATTATTGTGGTGGCTTCTCTTGTTGTGGAGCATGGGCTCTAGGGCACAAGGTTTGGCACAAGGGATTACTTGCTCCATGGCATGCAGACTCCCCTGATCCTGCAAGCCACAACTACTGAGCCTGTGCTCTGCAACAAGTCACTGCAATGAGAATCCAGAGCACCGCAAACTAGAGAATAAACCCTTGCTGTTGTTCAGTCAGTTGCAAAGTCGTGTCTGACTCTTCGCGGCCCCATGCACTATAGCACACCAGGCTCCTCTATCCTTCACGATCTCCCAGAGTTTGCTCAAATTCAGGTCCATTGGGTCAGTGATGCTATCTAACCATCTCATCCTCTGCCACCCCCTTCTGTTTTTGCCTTCAATCTTTCTCAGCATCTAGGTCTTTTCCAGTGAGTCAGCTCTTTGCATCAGGTGGCCAAAGTATTGGAGCTTCAGGTTCATCAACAGTCCTTTCAAGGAATATTCAGGGTTAATTTCCTTTAGGATAGATAGGTTTGATTTCTTTGCAATCCAAAGGACTCTCAAAAGTCTTCTGCACCACAATTCGAATGCATCAATTCTTCAGCACTCGGCCTTCTTTATGGTCCAACTCTAATATCCATACATGACTACTGGAAAAATCATAGCTTTGATTATATGGACATTTGTCCCTTTGTTGGCAAAGTGATGTCTCTGCTTTTGAATACGCTGTCTAGGTTTTGTTATAGCTTTCCTTCCAAAGAGCAAGCGTCTTTTAATTTCATGGTTGCAGTCACTGTCTGCAGTAACTTTGGAGCCCAAGAAAATAAAATCTGTCATTGCTTCCACTTTTTCCCTTCCTACTTGTCATGAAGTGATGGGACCAGATACCATGATCTTAGTTTTTTTAATGTTGAGTTTCAAGCCAGCTTTTTCACTCTCTTCTTTCACTCTCATCAAGAGGTTCGCTAGTTCCTCTTCACTTTCTGCCATTTCTCTAATGGTAGAGAGTAGGCCCTACTCACCACAACTAGAGAAAGCCTACACACAGCAACGAAGACCTAGTGCAGCCAAAAATAAATAATTGTTTTTTAATTTAAAAAGACAAAATCCAATGTGCTAGCCAAGCATAAAGGGTCTGTGAGCCTGCAGGCAGCTAGTATGAAACCTCTGCCCCAAAGAGCTCTCCATTGCCTGCAGAGGTGCCCCACCTCTTACACACACCTGGAAGCCAGGTTCTCCGAGCATCCAGGTGGAGTCCCTTCATAGCCCAGGGATCATTGCCCATGCAGTGGTTCCCACCTCTCCACCCCAAATCTACCCAACAGCAATAATCCTTGAATTATTGCCCACAAAGTCCATGGTGTATATTAGGTTATTAATATGATTATGATTATTATCATCATCACCACCACCATTATTTGGACATGCACAAATGTAAAAGGTACAGATTTCCAAAGACCTATTAGTTATCTAGTACTACATAACAAATTATCTCAAAATTCATTGGCTTGAAACAGTAAACGTTTATTATACCACATGATTTCTGTGGGTCAGGAATTAGGAAGTGGCTCAGCTGAAAGGTCCTGCCTCAAGGTCTCTCAGGAGGTTGCAGCTAAGATAAGAGCCTGGGGTGCAGCCACCTCAGGGCTTCCTTGGGGCTGGATGCTCTCCTTCCAGGCTGGCTTGCTCACACACTTGCAGGCTGGTGCTGGTGGTCAGCAGGAGGGCTCTTGTTTCTCACCACAGGGCCCTTGCACAGGGCTGCTCACCATCCTCATGACTAAGCAGCTGCCTTTCTCCGGAGCCAGTGATCCGAGACAGCACGGCAGAAGACGCCATGACTTTTATGACATATTTTGGAGAAGTCACACACTGTCATTTCCTATTGGTTACACAGGCTACATAGGTTCATGCCATCCAATGTGGACTGTGAACATCACAAGGGTATAAAATGTGAGTCTCCCTCTCATGGGTTTGAGTCACTAATTTTCTCTTCCACAGTCAACCACTGAGACCAGTTTTTTGTGAATTCTGCCAGCAATATTTTTCATACATACTCACATAGGAAATCACACTTCTTCTTGCACCTTACTTTTTTCACTCAACGTATCTTGGAAATCCTTCCACATCCGGACATAATGACCTGCCTCTTTCCCTTTAAGTGTGATAAGCCATTCTATGGCATGCGTAATTTATTTAACCATTCTCCTGTTGGTTATCATCTGGGTTGTTCTCACTGCTTCTCCACTGAAATCAAAGCTGCAATGGATAAATGAGCACAAGTCCTTCTGCACTAGAATAAATATCTAGAATTTATTAGACATACATGTCTAGACTGGACTAGCTGGACAGAAGGGTCCTGACGTCTTTCAGTGTGGTAGCTGCTGCTGCATTGCTGTCCATGGAGGCTGGATAGAACAACTAACCTTCCCACCAGCAAAAATGTGGATTTTATGAAGCACTGAGGGGTAATGGCCCAAAATGTGGAACCTCTTGGGCAGCTCAGAAAGTAATTAAAATGCAATATCATGTGGAATCTAAAAAGAAATGATACAAATGAACTTACTTGCAAATCAGAAAGAGACTCACAGACTTAGAGAATAAACTTCTGGTTGCTGGGGAGTGGGGAGGTGATGGATGCAGGGAAAGGAAGGTTAGGGAACTTGGGGTGGACATGTACACACTGCTTTATTTAAAATGGATAATCAACAGGAACCTACTGTATAGCACAGGGAACTCTGCTCAATGTTATGTGGTAGCCTGGATGGGAGGGGACTTTTGGGGAGAATGGATACATGTATATGTATGACTGAGTCCCTTCACTGTTCACCTGAAACTATCACAACATTGTTAATTGGCTGCACTCCAATATAAAATAAAAAGTTGAAAAAGAAAAAGAAAAAACAAAGTGAAGGAAAGAAGATGGAGTATCACCCTTCCTTGCCATTTGAAACTTTCTCTGGTCGCACTTCTCAGAGGGCTTCCCCTGGCCCTCTCTTGCACCTTAAGCTGGGCCTTTTTCTCTCTCTAGCTTTCTTGCTCCCTATCCCCAAAATTCCTCTTCTTGCCTCAAATGCTTCTGATGAAGAATTCTTTGCCAGCCAGTCCCCTAAAGCTGACTTTTTAATGCCAAAATAATGCTCCAAGATGTGTTATCCAACCAAGACCATTCTCACCAGAGATGACCTCTGCCCTCTGCTCGGGGCAAGCACTTCTCACTCCTCAAGGATAAGCCTGTGTTCACAGGTCTGTCCCTGCTCCACTGTGAGTGCCTCAAGGGCAGAAACAGTGCCTCATTCATCATGGCATCTGCTGCTTGGGGTGACAGAAAGAGTGTCCAATAACTGTTGAATGAATGGATGATGCAGACAGAGCCTTGTTAAACCGGTACTGGCAGAGGCCTCTTAGCTTTCTTCCATTTGAGAAGCTAGGTGTGTCTACATCACTGTGAAGAATATATTTAGGTGAACGCGTTTATTTCCATCACCTGAAGCATTTTTCAAAGGGCACTGTTTCTTTTCGTCTCTCTTGTTTTCCCGTTTGGCCCGGTCAGAGCCTCTTGGAGACACCCGTGATGAGAAACAGGAACAAAAATGCCCACAAACATGAAAAGGATGCGCAGGTTGGGAATGACAAACACAGGGCAAATTTACGCACAGAACAGAATAAATATTGACATGGCAGAGAGAGGGGGAGGGGAGAGGAAACCACAGCAGTTCCAGTTCCCTGGTTTAGCAGAGTATAGATGTGGTCGTGGTTTCAGATCCAATAATTCAGCAATCCAAACTCCAAACATTTTGAAAGATTTTCCTTTGAAATCAGTTTCCTAATATCTCAGGTGTCCTTCTTTAGAACCAATCTTCATAACCATTTGAATAGATATTTCCCCCCAAAGTCCCACATTTCCGTAGCCTTGAGACTCAGTCTCAGCTGTGTAACTGACTAAGGCAGCAAGGAGAATCATGAAAACTTGACTAATTCCAAATCTGCACATTGTAAGTAGGATGGCCTCTGTTTCCCTTTTTTCTTTGTTTTCCCCCACTTTCTGTTTTGAATAGTTTCAAACCAACGGAAGAGCTGCAGGTAAAGTATGATGAACAGCTGTAAGTCAGGGCTCCGGAAACTCTAGCCTGTCGCTTGTTTTATATCTTTAGGTGGTTGGAAAAAACTCAGAAGAAACTTTCAAGATGTGTGAAAATGACATGACAGTCAGACAAGTGAAGTCTACCGAGGGCTTGTGCACTGTGTCCTGTCCTTTGGACAAAGGCAGAGGTGAGTAGTTGCCACAGGGATCCTGGCTCCCAAAGCTCAGAACATTTACCTTTTGACCCTTCACTGACCTCTGACCTAAGGTCATCAGTTGTTACTATTTGCCCCTTCTGTTTTCTCTCCCTCTTGCTGAGACATTTGCACCTTCCTCTCAATAATTCACCCTTCCTAGCTTTGGCCTCTGTCTCACTTTCTCTAGCCCAAAGCTGGGAATGACAGGTCCAGCCTGGGGAGAAATAGGATGTGAAGTGTTTAACACACACTCCTTGACACTTACATAGAACTTAAGAACTGCTCCAATAAAAAAATTCCTGGCATTTTCCACAGAAGTGATTACTAGAACCTCTAATCTGAGCCTGGGGCTCTCCTGAAAGCCTAGTTCCTAAAGTCTGGAAGCCAGCCTTCCCTGAGAAAGGGCTTCTTACCCGAGGTGCAGAAAAAGCTTCAGGGAGACTTCATTTTTTCCACAGCCTGTGGCTTGGCTGACTCAGCCTCTGCCTTTCCCTGAGTCACGAGTTTTTCCTCTTATTTGGAGGAGTCGGCCCTCCACCCAGGTCTTCTCCACCCACAGCCCGTCCCTGGTGAGAAGCAGTAGACAGCTAGAGGGTCAGAGTTCATGCTGCCTCCCAGGGTTTCCCGGAGCTCCCCCTCCCCATTCTATAGAATGTCAGCACTGGAAAGAAGGACAGAAGAGGAGACTGAGGCCCCAGTGGGCCCCGGACCAGCAGTGAGAAAAGCTAGTTGGGGGTCTCCTGACTCCAGGACCAACAGCTCCACGTATTCTCTCCGGCTTTCCAGAATCATGTAAAGGCCTCCCTTTCCTGGATACCTCCTGCTCTGTGCCAAGCTCACAGTCGGATGCCAGAGAGCTGGCTGTTCACAGGGCTTTCTGGCTCCATTCCTACAGCCCCCCCACCCCAGGCAGGGCCCACCTTCCTGCAGAAGCCCCCCTAGTTAGGGAGGTGGTGGATCTAGCACTGAGGAAGTCACCAACACGGCCTTGAAAGCTAACCTCCAGGTCCCCCCATCCCTGCCGCCCGGGGTGACAAGCATGTGTACACTTAGTATGGCATTTCCCAGTGTCTCATGTCCCAACTGACCTTCCTGGTTATAACTCAGTTTCTGGGATCTTGGGGCCTTGTCTCTCCCTCCTCTGTCTGATGCAGAGGCTGGACTTTACCACCAGAAGTCATAAACTCAAATGCTACTCAGTTGCAGGTACATAAGCGGGTAAAGTGGGGTGAGAGGGAAGCCATGGAGAATGGTGGAGGCTGAGGTGAGTGGGAGAACACATGCCCCATTTAAAGTGGAGATAGGGTACCAGCTCTTTCAAATCCTGATTTAAGAGGAGCTGAAAATCCTGATATTTCTGCGTAATCTGTCAAGATGAAGTGCTGGCAATACATTTTATAAGTGTTGAAGTATTTTCGTGAGGCTGTGGCTTCACTGGGTGAGGGTAATAGCTGGGAAGGTGGTGGAGTTGGGGATGCTCTGGTGGGATACGTGGACTTTTCAAGGTCACAGGTGGTGGCCCTCTTACTTGCCCACTGATTGCCTCCACTCCTCCTCTTTCTCTTAGCCTCTCCCTGCTCTCTCCTCCCTCACCCCAACCCCTTCCCCTATGGGAATGTGCCCATGTCCTGGCCTCACTCCACTCCGGCTGGGAAAGGCAGATCGCCAGCACCAGGCCCCACCTCACAGCCTCTGCCCACACCACCCAGGAGAGCAGGTCACCCCTCTGCTCAGTTCATGCCTCCCAGCACCAGCCCTCCAGGCCCCAGCCCTGGGCAGAGTCCGAGGTCTGGACCCAGGCACCTGGGTTCCTCCTGCGTTGGTCCTGGTCCAGCGTGCACTGCCCTGGCCTGAGCCAGCCCCTCTTTGCAGTTACCCAGCCTTGCCCTGTTTGGCAAGGCAAACTCACCTGTGCCACAGATGTTTACTAAAGGCTGAACTCAGCTCTCAGCATGGGGGAAAGAATTGAACAAGATGGGTACAGTCCAGCCCACAGGGCTCACAGTCTAGGTGGGGCAGACCAGCCATGAACATGTAAACAAGAGACCTAATCGGATGACTTCAGGTTGAGAGATGTGGTTTACAAAATAACAAAACGGCAGTGAGGCAGATGAGGGTGACCTCAGAGGCCAGAGAAGCCTCTGAGGAGGTGACAGTTTGAGTTGGATCTCAATGCCAAAAATGCAGCCATGAGAAGATCTGGCGGCAAAAAGGAAGTGCAAAGGCCCAGAGGTGAGAACAACCTTGGGGTTTTGAGGAACAGGAAGAAGAAGCTAGTGTGAAACGAAGTGTTGAGAGGAGGCCAGAAGGAGGTTAAGACAACCCTCCAGGAGTGATGAAGCTGAGG
Organism: Cervus canadensis; assembly: GCF_019320065.1. Taxonomy (NCBI): domain Eukaryota; kingdom Metazoa; phylum Chordata; class Mammalia; order Artiodactyla; family Cervidae; genus Cervus; species Cervus canadensis. Next base: position 32,359,749 of record NC_057403.1, on the reverse strand, counting down.
CTTGGACTTTCATTTCAGTTCAGTGTTGCGGGGTGGGTGGGGGAGGGTGGAGAAAAAGGACAAAACCGGTTGATAATGTTGGAGCTAGGTGATGGATACATGGAGTCCATTAGTCTCTTTCCTTCAGTGTATGTTTGAAAGTTTCCACCATACAAGTTTAAAATATAAAGCATAAAATGCTGAAGACTTTTAATATTATGATTATCAATCTCTCGATTGTTGAGAGAGGACTATGCCAGCCAGCAGCAGGGAGTCCCACCAGCGGCAGCGGAAGGCACAGTAATGCCACCGCCTCCCTCCCCAACCCCTTCCCTGGCCCGAAGGTCCCAGTTGGGTGAGTTCGAAGTCTCCAGCGGGGCAATAGTGCAGAGCGCGGTGGCGGAAAGGGAGACTGGGGGGGCTTGAATCTGGGTTCCCAGTCCCGGGAGAGAGCGACAAGGAAGCCCCACGCCCGCAGCGCCTAAAGCGCCAACACACCCAAACGCACTCGAAGTCTGGCCGCTCTGCACGCGCACATTCTCTGGAACTCGGACTCCGAGAGTTGGCGTCCAGGCTCCGCCCCCGCCTCGCGCCCAGGCTCCGATTGGCGGAGCCGCCGGGAGGGGGCGTGTCGAGGAGAGTTGGAACTCAGCGGCTTGGGCGGCGGGGGTTGGCCCCCTCCGGCAAGCGGAACGCGGCAGCCCAGTGCGGTCTGTCTGGCCGGCTGCCTGGTGGGGCGCGAGACTCGAGGGGCCCCGGCTGAGGAGGTAAGGGTCACTAGCCAGGCCGCGGCGCCGGGAGCAGTCTTGCGGCCGACCGCCTCCCAGCTCCCCCGGGTTCCTCGTCTAGGTGGCCCCTGGACTCGGGCGGGGCGGTCGCGCAGCCGGTGCCATCTCGGACTCGGGCCCAGAGCAAAGGCGCGGACCAGGGCGCTTATTGCTGGCTGGTGGGGCTGGAGGCGGGGCGGGGGCTACCAGGAGCTCCAAGGACAGCGGGTTGAAAACAGGTAAGGGGGTCTCCGATGTCGAGGCAAGGTGCCCGGGGGGAACGCACGAAGTGAGAGCAGAAACGATCTGGAGACGCCTGCAGGCGTTGAGGCCCGGGACAGCAAGGATCTCAGCGCTCCTGCTGTCTGGGGAGGGTTCGGGGATTCCTGACTCGTGGGGCCGCCACTCTTGGTCCCAGTCTGCAGGGTGTGTTGGCCCAGGGAAGCGGGGAGGAGAGGCAGGGTGGTAGGGCTTTCCGAGTGGCCTGGGTGCTTGCTGGCCCCTGAAGCGTCTGAGTTTGTGACTTTGGGTGGGAGTTGTCGAAAGAAACAGGGCCAGGCTTAATCTCCAATTTTACAGAGGAAGTACTGAGGCTGACCCAGAGAGAGGTGGCAGTTCCTTCCCAGCCTGGAATCACCCGGAATCTCCTTCCCTTTCTCTCTCCCTGAACACCTGAAGAGCTGTGTCCGGGAGAGTTGTCATCCAGCCCCCTTACCAGATAGGAAAGTGGATGCCCTGAGTCACTTTGTAACTTGATCAGGGATATATTCGTTTGGAATTTGAACGGCATTGTTACCTCACCACGAGGTAGGTCAGAAGCCAGGGAAGAGGGGAGGATGATTGCTGGCAAATTTCCACTTCATGCTGGCATGTTCCTGGGCATGCCATTTCCACTGGGGTTGTCTCTGACTTCAGCCTGTGTCCCTGCACACATCAACCCCCAGGGCTGCCAGGATGGGCAATTGAGGCAGCCCAGCTGAGCTCAGGGACTTGTGCAACCCAGCCCACTACAAGGAAGGAAAGGGCTGGGCAGCTCAGCCAAGCTAATGGACCTGCCCAGGCCACCCCTTGACCTGGGTGGAGAGGGTTGGGGGTTGGAGATCAGGCATTGGGAGAGGGGCCCTGCCCTCTGAACTTGAAGATTTCTGATTCTGTCTTCAGCAGCTCATGGTTGTCTTGGAGCTAGGACCTTGGGCAGTTGCTTTGATGATGGAGGTGGCACCTTCCCCAATGGGGCTTTTGTGAAGAGTTGGCATGATAATGCTTGCAATGTGCTTACTGTTGTGCCTGGTGAGCTGTAAGCTCTTAGTTAATGGCACCCCTGGTTTATTTTCCTTATTACTATTCTTTTCATGGAGGAGGGCTTTCCAGAAAGCATAGAACTGGACAAGCCTGAGGGGTGGCCCCTCTGGAAGGAAAGGACACTTGGATTGTACTTGGAGAAAAACTCAGATCCTCATTTTGGCCTGTGGACCTGCAAGACTGGCTCCTACAGCACCTTTAACCTTACCTGTTACTCCTCCTGCCTCCATAGTCAGGTCTTTGAGCTGTTCCCTCAGCCCAGAACTTTTTTCCCTCAGGCCTTTGCATGGCTAAGATCCTTCACATTCAGGTTGGTGCAAGGTCACTTCCTCACCAGGCCTTTCCTGACTGCCATCCTCACCCTAGCCTTGCTCAGCACATCAGCCCTTTTCTTTGTGGCATTCACAATCAGAAATCACCTTGTTGATTTATTGATACTTTCTAGTCTGGCTGTCGCACGAGGCTGTCTGATACTGAAGGGTCTGGTCCCCAGCTCCTGGCTGTAACCTGGTCCCAGTCCTGCCTAGTAGAACTGTGCCAGGCACATAGTAGGGCTTTAGTAAATATTTAGAAGGTGAAGTCAGGTAGGCATGAAGACAGTGTGGGCCGGGTTGGTACTGGAGGGAATGAGGGTCAGGTGATAAATCAGCCCTGCCCTAATCTGGGGAAGCCAAGGGATAGTCCAAAGGGCCAACACCCTGACTCTCTCTGTGACCTTGGCCAGGTAACTCTCTCTCTGATAAGCAGCTTCCGCAACTGTAACTCTTAATGGAAGGATGGACCTGAGTGCCCCTCCCAGGTCCTACTGTACAGGGTTCCCAGGTTGGGACCCCAGACAGCTCTTCGAATCCCAAAGGCTGTGTCCAAGTGGAGGAGACTGGCTCCATCAGGACGTGGCTCCATGTCAGGTGCGTCCCTGGAGCAGGCACATTATGCATTTGCAAGTGTGTGGTGGCATAGATTAGGGGTCTGCCAACTTTTTCCGTGAAGGGCCAAATGGTAAATATTCTAGGCTTTGCAGGCCCATCTCTATTACATGTGGCTATGTTCCAATAAATTGTATTTGAAAAGCTGGCAGTGGTTCGGGCCTGGTGTAGATTTGCTCCCCCTGGTGTAGATCACATGTGACACCTCAACTGTCAGGCATAGAACCCTGGCCACCCAGTGCCACCTGGAGCATGGCTTACTCACTGAGAGAGCCGTTGGCCTAATTCAGATGGTGGGATCACTGGTGTTTAGGAAGGCCAGCCCTGGAGCCTGCCCCACTTCCAAAACATGCAAGAAAGAGCTGGCCTGTTTCCTTCTTTGCTCCCAGACACTGGCCCTTCATGAGTGTCCACCTTCTGTCAGCACTTGGGGTACCACACAGGGGTCAGCACAGGCTGTCCTGAGGCAGGCAGCCACAAAAAGAATGGGCACAGGCTCAGCTCTCCCTCCGCCCTGTCCTAAGGGAGGGTAGTTCACTTCTTTAGTGAGAAAAATAAAAAGAGGATTTCTCATCTGCTGGGAGGGGTGGGGGATGGGGAGGTGGGGTTGCTGCCACATTTACCAGGAAAATCTCCTGGGGCTTTCCCTGGGGGTCCAGTGGCTAAGACTCCACACTTCCACTACAGGGGGGGTGCAGGTTGGATCCCTCATCAGGGAAATAAGCTGTTGACATGGCCGAGAAAAAAAATCTCCAGGCTATGTTAAACCAGGTGTGAAGTGAATTTCTGGTTGTGGTAGCAGCTGTGGTGGGCGGATGTCGGGGAGCTCCCCAGGAGGATGCTATCTGCTGGCCCCTCACCCCAGCTACTCACTGCAGGCCCACGGGGGAGGAGGCACGAAAGCCTTCCCACTATCCCGTCTGTGTGTGGGCTCAGCTCAGAGCCCAGACCCCTTTCATGGTCACCAGGGACTCCCCATTCTTCCTGGACCATGTTTTGCTGCCAACAGCTGAATGGGGTCTACCAGGGCCTGGACGGGGTCTGTAAACCACTGATGAGGGACCCAGCAGTGTGGGGCATCCTGGGGCCTCCTACAAGGCACAGGGAGACAGTGTTACAGGCCCTCCCCTGCCCAAAGCTCTCCCCTCCATGGGCACTGCCCCTCACTTCCTCCATGCAGCCCACCTGGGTAGCATCTAGTCAGAGGTGGATTCTGAGCAAGTCTGCCTCCAGAGCTCACCCAGCCCCACCAGGCCAGGGTTGTGGCGGGAGGGGGAGCAATAGGAGGGGCGCCTGCTCTTCACTCCACCTAAGTTCCGTCTGCCTCGGTGCTGAACATGCTTGGCCTCGGAGTGTGGCTGTAAGATTGGGGTTTCACCCACTTCTGCCAGGTGGTGACACCCAGGAGTTTTGGAGGGAACAACTGGTGTTCCATCCTGAGATGTTCATCCTAGCATGTCCTGCAGCCTGGGCCCTGCTGCTGTGTACTCAGGGGAGGCCCAGCCAGGTCACCCACTGTGAGGCTAGTAGAGCCTACAGCTGTTGACCCAGACCTTATACTATACTTCTTTTCTTTTTGAGGACCTTATATTTAGAAAGAAGGAAAAGTTCATGTTCCCCCTTCCCGGAATTGATTGGTACTGGGACTTTATCACACATGCTGCTGCCTTTTTTTTTTTTTTTTAAGTGAAAGAAATAAAATATTGTAGATAAATCTGGAATCTTTGATCTAACATGCCTAATGACATTCAGGTGTCCTCCCCCAGGCCATTTGTCTCCTGATCTTGCTTTGTGTCCATCTGTTTTTGTAAACCATCTTAACCATTTTTAAGCTTACAGTTCAGTAGTATTAAGTATATTCCTATTGGTGTGAAATATCTCCAGAATTCTTTCCACCTTGCAAAACTGAAATGCTAAACCCATTAAATAACAACTCTCCTCTAACTTTCACCCCTCCTCCCCTGCTCTTCCTCCTTCTCCAGCCCTAGCCCTAGTAACCACCTTGCTACTTTCTGTTTCTATGAATTTAACTACTATAGATGTATCATATTAGTGGTATCATGTGGTATTTGTCTTTTTGTGACTGGCTTATTTTAGTTGGCGTAATGTCTTCAAGATCCATCCATATTGTAGCAAGTGATGGGATATCTTTTTAAGGCTGAATAATATTCCATTGTATGTCCATAGCACATTTTGTTTATCCATGCATCCATCAGTGGACACTTGGGTTGCTTCCACTGCTTGACCGTTGTGAATAATGCTGCTATGATCATGGGTGTGCAAATACCATTTGGAGATCCTGCTTTCAATTCTTTGGATAAATAATCAGAAGGGGATTGCTGAATCATATGGTAGTTCTATTTTTAATTTTTAGAGGGGCCTCCATACTTTTTTCCCCAGTGACTGCACCAATTTACATTCCCACCCACAGTGCATGAAAGGTTCTAACTTTTCCACATCCCCCTGCCAACACTTATTTCCTGTTTTTGTTTTTTTTTAATAGCAGCCATCCTCATGGGTGCAAGGCTCCATCCTGTCCATTTTTATTTACAGATATAGTTCATGAACACTTCTTAAATGCATAATTTCTGCATACACAGGGTCAGATCATTCTGCAGGGTGCTTTTTCCACTCAGCATTTGGTGTCTATTGTCACTCCATGTTGACCCACGTGGATTGGGTGCTGACAGTAGCCCTTTGTGTGAATGCACCCAGCTCACCCTTTGTTCTGCCCTTTCCCCTCTGCCAAGAATCTCTGTTGTTGCTGCCACAGGTCCCAAAGTCACTGCTCTTGGTGCCTCTCCTGCTGCTATGCTCTGAGCTTCTCCAGCGGAACCCTCATCCACTCCATCCTAGGGGTCCTGGGGGTGGCCTCTGGCATGTTGCCAAACTGTCCACAACAGGGACGTGGTGACTGGTCCTAACAGAATGGCCCAGGGCTATCACTGATAACCAGCTGGGTTTGCAACATGCAGCCCAGTTCAGCAGCCTAAAAATAGTGGTTCTTACATAAAGTGGTGTGGACAGCACTTCTCAGGACGGCTTGTGGTCTGAAAGGGGCAAGTGATACGTGCCTCGGGGCTGAGCACCCCTGTTGTGTAATGCATCCAGCCCCCGCACTGGCCCCACTTCAGCCTCCCACAGGTGGCCAGACTTACGGAACTGCAGTGTGGTGACCTAGAAACTCTATGAGTGTGATCGGTTTGGTCAGGGGCGCGCTCTGTGCTTGTGTGCACGTGGTGGTGGCGGCGGCGGCGGCAGCTGTGGGTCAGCTCTCTTCTGCTTCCTCTAGAGACAGGAGGTGGAGGCTCATTCCTCCCACAGTGGGCCTGAGAGAGCTTTGGTTCATTCATTCACTAGTCACTCAGGAAGCACCTACTGTGTGCTTAGCACTGTTCCACGTATTGGGGATACAGTGAATAAGAAAAAACCCTGTTCTGATGGAATTTTGAAGTGGGTGAGGGAAATAGAAAACACGCAAGCAAACAATCGATAGGCAAGAAAATATCAGGCCCTGATAAATCCTGTGAAGAAAAAGCAAAATAGGGTAACATCCTACAGAAGGGGTTGGCAAACTTTCTCTGTAAAGACCATAAATTTTAGGTTCTGTGACCATGTGGTCTCTGTCACAGCTCTCAGCTCTGTTATTGCATCAGGAAAGCAGCACAGGCCACTGTAAATGAATGGCACGGCTCTGTTCCAATGGCACAGCCACAAAATCAGGCTGTGGGCCAGATTTGACCCTCAGGCCATGATTTGCCAACCCTTTCCTGGGTTGCGGGAGAAGCTGCCTGAGCTGGGGTTGTCAGAGAGACTTTCAGAAAGGGAGATAGCCTTGCTGGAGTTGTGTGGTGAGAAGTGGGCAAACCAGGGCCAAGTGTGAGAGAGAAAAATGATGGAGCTTGCTCACTGGCTGAATGTTGGGAGTACAGGAAAGAGGAGGTTCAAGGATGAGTCCTAGATTTTGGGCTTCCACAACTAGGTGAATGGTGGTTTGTTTCTGAAAAGAAGAGGATCTGGTGGGAGGTCACGGGGGCAGCTCAGGGGAGAGCTGGGACTGCTGGCTTGGCCTGGGTCAGCAGTGTTTGGGTGTCTTCAATGCCGTGAGTCTGGTGAGTCAAAGGGAGTGGATGTGGGCAGAGCAGAGGAGGCCCAGGTGAGATCTGGGGCTACCACGTGGAGTGCTCGGCAGAGGAGGACAGAGGCCTCTCCTCCATGGGGAACGGCTCTGAGCAGTGTGGTCTCCAGTGGTGCAGGCCCTGGGCTGCCTGATTCCTAACAGAGCCTCAGTTTCCTTCTGTCAGTGGTAATTCTACCAGCTCGGGTTGGTGTGAGGACAAGTTGAGATGGTCATGATTGACATGGAGGAAGCCCTCTGCAGTGGTGCCTGGTGGCGTTCCATCAGAACAGGAGCCTTTTCTTATTCACTGTATCCCCCGTGCATGGAATGGTGCTGAGCACACAGTAGGCGCTTCCTGAGTGGCTAGTGAATGGGCCCACGGGCTGAGTGAGTGGGTTGCAGGGTCTGTGATGTTTTGGCTTGGTAGATGGAGGAGTCAGTGACCTTTGGGGTTGCAGCACTCCATTATCTGGCTTTCCCCAGCTGGTACAGGCTTTTGCACCCTTCTGCCTGGGGCAGGCCCAAAGCACGGGGTAGTTAGTGCTCCTGGAAGCCCCTGATGGGAGTTGGGGCTCAGTGTCCTTGTCTCTTGGGCAGTGGATGGTGTTGAGACCTGTTCTACCCTGTCTTCCAAAGCTCCCCGAGGGTTGAGCCCCCCTGCCCCGCGCTCAGTCACACATCTTTACTACTGCCTTCCCATCCCGGACTGGCTTCCACAAGCCCCTCACCTCCCAGTAACTCCATGTCTAAGGGGTGGCTTCTGGAGCAGCCAGTTTCCTTGGTTGAGTGGCACATCTGGGCCTCCTGGGTTGCAGTCGGGGTAATTAGTGGGTTGTCTGACCTATGGGTTGGGCAACTGGGGGTTGGGGGTGGTCTTGACCCCCAGCTGTGTCAGAGCAAGCTGACGGCCTCCTCTGCCGCTCCTCCCACAGCCGAGTGGCCGAAGATGGTGGACTACCTGGCAAACACGGAGATCAACAGCCAGCGCATCGCGGCTGTCGAGAGCTGCTTCGGGGCATCAGGGCAGCCACTGGCCCTGCCGGGCCGAGTACTGCTGGGTGAAGGCGTGCTGACCAAGGAGTGCCGCAAGAAGGCCAAACCGCGCATCTTCTTCCTCTTCAACGACATCCTGGTGTATGGCAGCATCGTGCTGAACAAGCGCAAGTACCGTAGCCAGCACATCATTCCTCTGGAGGAGGTGACCCTGGAGACGCTGCCGGAGACTCTGCAGGCCAAGAACCGCTGGATGATCAAGACGGCCAAGAAGTCCTTCGTGGTGTCCGCTGCCTCCGCCACGGAGCGCCAGGAGTGGATCAGCCACATCGAGGAGTGCGTGCGGCGGCAGCTGCTGGCCACGGGCCTGCAGCCCAGCACGGAGCACGCGGCGCCCTGGATCCCCGACAAGGCCACGGACATCTGCATGCGCTGCACGCAGACGCGCTTCTCGGCGCTCACTCGGCGGCACCACTGCCGCAAATGCGGCTTCGTGGTCTGTGCTGAGTGCTCCCGCGAGCGCTTCCTCCTGCCGCGCCTCTCGCCCAAGCCCCTGCGCGTCTGCAGCCTCTGCTTCCGCGAGCTGGCCGCCCAGAAGCGGAAGGAGGACGTGGAGGAGCAGGGCCTCGGGTCCCCCGGGCCGTCGGCCTACCTGGCGGGGGCCGTCTGCGGGGCGTCCAGTGGAGACGACGATGACTCAGACGAGGACAGGGAGGGCAGTGGGGATGCAGACTGGCCCAGCCGCGTGGAGTTCTACGCCTCGGGTGTGTCCTGGTCATCCTTCCACAGCTGACCCCAGGTCTGCAGACGTGAGGGAGGGCTTCCCTGGTCACTTCGGTCCAAGCAGATGCCTCTGCCCGGACCCCTGGGAGGGCAGAGTTCCCCAAACTGCCCAGCCCCCCGCAGGGCCCTCCCTACCCCACAGGACCCTACCCCATGGGTAGTGGGCACAATGGAAGTGGCTCCTTTTCTCCGAACCCCCAGTGCCTCTTCTTGGATATTGGCATCCTTCTAGTTCCACTTAAGGTAATTACCTTTCCATTTAGCAAGCCCCAGATACCTAGGCCTCTTGGGAACAAATGTCCTTTCTCAGCCCTTTGAGCTGTAGCTCCAGAATTAGACAATCCCAGGCACCTTTAGGGACAAGAGAGAAGGTAGGACTGGAGTGAGGTCCCCTCTTTTCTGAGGCCTTCAGCCACCACACCTGGCCCTGCCCCCTTGCAGAAAAGACTGTGGGTCCAGAGAGGCTTCCAGGAAAGCAGCACCGACCCACCCACCTTGCTGATGCCTACCTGTCTGGCTGGCTGGGCCTCCTCAGGCCAGACATGTGAGCTCACCCAGAGCAAGGCAGGAGACTGCCATGCTGTGGGTGCCTGCCAGCCTCAGGGACTGCAGTCTGAGCTCCCCGTGGTCCAGGGCGGCCTGCCAAGCCCTCTGGTCCAGTCTGAGCTCCGTCTAGGTGTCTGATGCCCCTCAGTCCTGTCTTCATCCCTCCCTCTGCTGGGGAAAGCAGTGTTTTCTGTTAGGACTCTTATTGCAAGTGACAGAAACCCTGTCCAGACTGACTTAATAATAAAAAGGTTTATTCACTCATGTGGTTGAAAAGTCCAGGAGTATTCTTACTTCAGATGCAACTCTGTGATCAAGGACTGAAACCATGCTAAGTGGCCAATGTCAACAACTGTCCACCACGCTGGGCATCCCTGAGAACGCGTGCAGTTCCTGTGGGCTCAGATGTTAGCACCTCACCATGGCTGGTTCCCAGGGACGGAGCCCCGGCCATCCAGGCACTGTGACTGTGGCCTAGCACCTGCAGGCCTGTTCAGCTGGTGTGAGTTATCTAAACAGACAGACAGCAAGTAAGGAAAAGGAGCCAGCTCTGTATGAGCCTTCCAGGTTTCAAGCTCTCCCGTGTGGTCTCCGGCCCAGGCCTGCCCCTGGGTATGGTGCTATTGAGTGGGGAAGTTCCAAGTGCAGCAAGCTGCCTTGCTCAGCAAATGTGTGCTGGGGCTAGGGCTTGAATGGCAGCCTCCTGATGCCTGGCCCACACCCAGCCATGGAGTTGTGGTCCTTCAAGACAGTCTCCTGTATCAGTCCTTCCCCCCATAGCCTGGCTGACCTTAGCCACTGTGGCAGAGAGGGGCTCACTGTCAGCTAGGTGACTTTGGGGCCAGGAAAGCTCCCCTAGACCACACGGTGCAGTGCCTGGAAGCCCACCATTGGCTCCAGTCCCCGGGTGAGCAGCTGTCCTCCCGGCCCAGTTCTTAGTCCTTCGCTTGCAGACAGAACCCTGAGGATCTCCTTCGAGTGCTAACTCTGATTCAGCAGGCCAGGCCTGCTGCCAGGGGCGGCAACACTCCAGCCAGCTCTAGACTGGAGTCGCCACCATGAGGGAGAGCGGGAAAGGCAAAGTGTGAGGCACCCAGGGCCTGCCTATGGTCTGACCCGCAAGACAGAGGGACCAGGTAGGAAGGGTCAGAAGTGCTTCCCTGAGCCTCACAAACTGGTTCAGGCGGTTCTGCCTGGACAGAGGGCTCAGGGCAGATTCAGGGTGCAGGGCAACTTACTAAAGCTGGGTCAGCTTGGAAGGCCAGGCCAGGCAGTTCTGTCCCTTCACCCAGAGTTGGTTCCCAGGCAGGGAGTGCCCAGCCCCAGCCACCAGTCTCCTGGGCACTGCCCCACTCCCTGAGAACCTCTCTTGCCTGGTAAACAGGGAGTAGAAGCACCAGGACAGCGTTCCTTTGGACAGGAGAGGATTTCTGCAGCTGATTCCAGGCACCAGCAGCCTTCTCAAAGCTGCCTGCCAGAGGGGCACAGGCCACTGGGGCAGGTGAGGCCATGCCCTGCTCACCAGGCTGAGCAGGGGCTGGCTCGGCCCCCAGGCTTCCACCCTCGGGTCTGCTTCCCTTGTGGCCCCAGCCACTGGACTGTGGCTTCCCTGAGCCCTGAGGTGTTAGGGCCTGGAAGGAGCCAAGGGCTCGGGTGGCCAGTAATAGCCTTTAGAGGGCCTTCATTCACGCAGACTCCCTGATTGCCTGTGCTGCACCAGGGACTGGAGACAGCCTGAGTGAAAGGCTCAAGTTCTCAGCTCCCAAGGAACATGCAGCCTGGCAGGGGAGACCGAGAGGTCCAGAAGCAGGTGGCGTTGGTTCTGGTGTGGGCTGTGAGGGGGGCATGGACTGGGACAGACAGCATGTGGGAGAAGGGCAGCAATTACAGGGATGAGCCCACCCGAATGGTGAGATGGGTGAGTGAGGCCAGGGGGCGGGGATGGCATTCAGACTCCACTGGGGGGACCAGCAAGTGCAGAGGCCGTGAGGAGGGGAGGCACCCCTGTGTTCTGGAGCAGCTTGGCTGGACTGAAGCCAGAGAGTGGGTGGGGCCAGGTGGATTGCACTGGAAGCTACAGGAGCCTTCAGCAGGGTGGCAGGTCTGCTGTTTGCTTTCAGGAGATTGCCCTGGTGGCTGCGTACAGATGGCTGAGCTGGGAGAGTGGCCGGGAAGCCTCCTGCTCCCCCCGAGGTCCCCAAGGGGTGGCCTTGGCTTCTCTTAAGGCCACATCTGCCTACCACAGTAGATGGCGGGAGGCATGCCTTGGCTGCCCTCAACTTATCCCAAAGGGCTGGCCCATGCCCTGTTCTGCAAGATGCTCTAATGATAACAGACAGTGCCCTTGGAAGCAAAGTAAAAGCCCTGGGCAGAACGTTTGCCCTGGGTCAGCATGTGAGGTGGAGCGGCGATCATCCACAGCCGCTGAAGCGCAGAGAGGAATGTGCCCCAGGAGTCAGGACCTACAGGAAGGGAAGACATGGGTCCAGGAAGGGAAGGCACCGCCTTGGGAGACCCCATCTCTGACTCCTTACGGTTTTGTTTCCTTTCAGAGACAACCTCATCAGCCTGACGTGGGTCAAGGGTCAGGCCAGGTCCTGGCTCCACCCTGCTTCACACCGCACCCCTCACCTCCCATCCCCCACTACTGTTCTTAGAAGGGGCCTGCTGCCCAGCCAGGTTGCAGGGGCCTGTGCCTTCCTCACCCATCTCCCCAGCAGCAGGTGTCATCCAAGACTTGAGTTGCCCTCAGTCAGGGTCACACAGTTGACCCTTGCCCTTGGCCACCAGTGGAGGAAGAGGTCAGGCGCTCGCAGGCTGAATCAGTGCCTCACTGCTCGTGGATGTTCTCTTTCCCCAGGATGATGCCTTAGGTCTGGCTGCAGGGCTGGGTCTCCTGGGCCTCATCCAGGCCTTCACACTCTCTCCTGGGGCTTCACTTGCAGGCCTGGCAAGGGCACAAGAACCAACTGTCCTGCCAGCCAAGTGCTCCAGTTCATCACCCAGGAATCTTTCTCTTTAGCTGGGCATGGACTCCGTGTCCTTGCCAACAGCTAAGGATGCTAACAGGCTTTGAGCCCTGGGAGGCCCTGCCTTGCCCCTCCTCCTCAGAATGGCAAGATGGACGAGTGTCTGAGGACTAGGCCCGTGCATTTGAGAGGCCTTGGAGCCCCCACCACCTTAGTGTTGCCTGAAGCACCCTTGCTGGGGGCAGCCCAGATGGAAGTCGCTCCAGGTGGAAAGTGAACTTGCAGTGGTGACCTCAGGGCATTTTGGGACTGACTGACAGACAGGCCTCCCTTTAGAGTTTGGCCCACCCCTAGGCAGGGGTGCCATGTTCCTTCAGTACTCAGCTATTAGGGGAGACCTCCTCAGGGGGTGAGCCCATGGCCTCTACCTGTAAGTTTTGGCTGTTGGAATTTTTAGAGCTGAGTTTTCTTAAGTAGGGCCCACTGCGTGTGTGCTGTTAACATTTGGGTCCTCTCTGCCACAGGCAGGCAAGGGATTGACAGGACCCAAGGAATATTATCTCTCATTGATGACGATGATGGTGGGTACTGGTGCTGATGGGAGCTCTGGCTGCCGCTTACTGAGACTCATCTGTACACTGGTTCCAGGGAAGCAGACCCAATCACACAAGGCTATCCTAAGGTCCCAGGACAGCTGTGTGGTCATGGAGGGCTTCCTGGAGGAGGTGGTGTTTTGCTGAACCTCAGAGAAAGGCAGGACTTTATCAGAGAGGGTGGTAGTCCCCATGAGGTCTAGGAGTCTGGGTCTTTTTGTTAACCATACCCTCGTCCCTGGCATTAAACATTTGTTGATTGAATAAATGAATCAAGTAAGAAATGAGCTGGGGCATTGGGGCAGAGGGGATGACAAGGAAATGGGAATTGGGTCTCACTCCTGGAGCCTCCAGTCAAGCTCTGGGTGAGAACCTTGGCCTCTTTCTGGAGGGTTGAGGACTAGTCCCTCCCCCAAGACACTGACTGTTGCCCTCTCAGGCAGGGCAGGAAGTGCTCACCCACCCCCACCCAGGCCGAACTTTCTGGAAAGCTGTCATCACACCTGTTTGTAGGGGCCCCGTGGCTCCGCTGGGGATGTCATCCAGGTTGACATCAGAGGATTTCTGGCGGCCTGGTCTTTCTCCTGTCCCAGCCTGTTCCCTGGGACAGACAGAAAGAGGCTGCAGGGGAGGTCAGGGCCTCTCTTGGATCAGCTGCTGGGCAGGGTGGGAGTGGGTGTGAGGTTGACCCAGTTCTCAGCCAGAACCCAGGGGCTCTCAGGCCACGCTCGCAAAGCAAAGCAGTCACTTCCGCTGGCCTGCCTCTGTCCCGGGCCTGCAGGAAGTGGCCTTTCTGAGGGCTGCAGGTGGGGCAGGGCCCTGGCTGTGTCTGGGGCTTTTCCCACCTGATCAGCAGGCTCTCTGGGCTCCCCGAAGCCTCCCTCCTCAGAGCCTGGTACCCAGGCCCTCATCTGTGAAGGGCCCCCACCCTCCTCCTGCCCGCCCTGCTTCAGCCCTGAGCAGATTCAGTGGGACCTGTGCTCAGAGGGCAGAATATAGGGCCCGAGGTGAAGAAGAGGGGTCTCTCTCTCACCAAGCCCAACAGAGCCAGGCTCTGGGCTTCTCAGGGCTACTTGCCAACGCTGTGCCTGCCATTCCACCTCTGCCCATGGACTTAGCTCCCCTGTGAACTCCAGCGCAGCGGCCACCTCCACTCCGCTGCCTTCCTGGGATGCCCTGGGTCAGCACGGCTGTCCCGTTTGTGCTCCCAGAGCACCCGCAGCCCTGCTCCAGCGTCCCCACCCTCCAGGAGGTGCCTGAGTGGGCCTGTGCCCATCAAAACTGGTCCTCAAGCCTGAGCCACTCAAGGGCAGGGGCAGCTCAGTCATTATTCATCTGTGGCCCCCACAGTTCCAGCCCAGGCCGCATGCCACTGGCCATTCCATAGATGCTTCTCTTCCAGGGGGAGGTGGCCTTGTGACTTCTCCTAGTTCCTGGGGGCCGTTGGCAGGATGATAGGTTTACAGGGACAGTTCCTATGGCCACAATTGCCCCCGTCAGCTTTCTGTAACCTGCTTGTCTGGCCTCCATTGGCACCTGTGCTCAGGCCTTTTAGCCAGACACTGAGGTGTCTCCTGGCCCTTCACTTGCCTGTCTCCTACCCTCCTATGCCCATCCAGGCAACCCAGCTCCAAACTGGGGGGTGGGCGGTGGTCTTTGATGCTCTGAGGCACTGAAGGAGCTTCCTTAGGGCCCTGGAGGGGGCAGTTCACACGAGGCCATGGAGGTGAGTGTGGGCCAGGCTGTGCCCCCTCTCCCCCATACCCCCACCCACCCCTTGTCCTGCCTCCCACTTTCCCACTCCTGGGCTCCCCATCTGAAAGCCTCAGGCTGGCTTGGGATCCATCTGGAAGGGAGGAACAGGCAGCGAGGACCCGGGAAGGAGAGGAGAGTGAAGCCCCAGGAGGCTCTCAGGGCTCTTCCCTCTCTCTTCTCGGGCCCTGGGGGCAGGCGTATCCTCAGCACTCGGGAGTCAGGGTCAGCGCCTCACGAGAAGCCACGGCCAGGCAGTGTCCTGAGTCCCTCCAGATCCTATCTCCTGCTGGCTGCCCCACACCACAGAGCCCAGCTCTGACCAGAATGTTCCAATGCTAAAGACAGAAAGGCAGGCTGGTAGGCGGGGGCGGGGGGGAGGGGGAGGACAGAGGGAGGGCAGACCAAGCCAGACGTTTCTGGGCAAAAACAAGAGGAAATTTCAATCCTTGGAACGTCAACTTAGGGATCCTGCCAGATGTTCTGACCCCAAAGAAGAGGCTTCCCAGAGGCTAGTTCCTGCCCACTGTGGCTCCCAAGCAGTATGACAGGGGGTTGGGGGTGGGGGCAGTGGAAATCAGAGGCCTGGGGCCAGCCGTCCTTGCCACCCATTCTTTCTCAGTACCGGGGGTCCTCTGGACGCCCACAGCAATGCCCAGGGCTGTGGAAATCAGTGGTTCCAGGATTCTGGAACACACACACAGATTTTATGCAGTTTGCAAATTACCAACATTCTAAAATGCCAACATGCCTTCCTTGGTATTCCAACCAAGCCTCTTGGGGTTTCCACCCCGCACCCAGGAAGGGGAGGAACGTGTCAGCCTTGGGCCGGGACCAGCCACTAACTGACACGTTCTTTCCCAAGACTTGAGCTGGAATAGAAGTCAGAGTTGAAACAAAGGCACTCAGTGGGGGTGGGGGTGGGGTCCTGGGGGCCACAGCAGAGGCAGGGCTCACAGCGGGCCCAGCCCTGGGTGGGGCTGGGGTGCAGATCATCACCCCAGGACAGACCCAGTCTCCTCGACACTCTTTCTTTTCTGCACTTATGCGGTGTCCTCACTTGGATCATCAGTTTGCTCACCGCTCCCTACCCCTGACTGCTGGAGCGAGTTCATGGGGTGGTCGGCACCTGTGGCTCACCTGAGTGCATGTTCCTTCTGTGGGTGGTCACACTCTGGTATTCCCTGGTGTGAAATAATACAAAAATTACATATTGGTCTCTGTCCCCAGTTCCTGGCACAGAGCTCCTAAAACCTTTGTAATTTCCCAAGTGATAAGAGCACTAAGAGGAGCATTTCTGAAACAGAGCTCCTAAATTCTTTGGAATTTCCTGGGTGACAGGAGTGTCTTTTTTTCTAATGAAGCAACATTAGTGGGCGGGAGAAAGACTAAGCCATGATTAGAAGCTTGGAACTTGTAGCCCGCCCCCGCTCCCTGCCATCCTCCCAGAAGGGGAAGGATTGAGTTAATGATCAGTCATGATGAAAGTGTCATAAAACCCACAAGGATAGGATAGGGAGAACTTCCAGGTTGGTGAGTGCGTGGAGGTGCCAGGAGGGTGGTGGACCAGAAGAGGGCATCCGAGCTCCGCCTCCTTTCCCACTCATCACTTCCTTGGGCTGTTCTTTATTATATCTTTTATAATAAGCCAACAGACGAGTATTTTCCTGAATTTTGTGAGCTCTTCTAGCAAATTATCAAACCCAAGGGGGAGGGTCAGAGAAACTTTCATTGATAGCCAGTCTGTCAGAAGTACAGGTGACAACTTGGGACTTGGCATTGGCACCTGAACTGGAGGCAGCCTTTCGGGGCTGAGCCCTTCACCTGTGAGGTCTGCACAGACACCAGTTAGTGCCAGAACAGAACTGAGTTAAAGGACCTCCAGTTGGTATGGCAGAGAATTGCTTGGTGCAATGTGTGGGAACCCCCGCACATCTGGTGTCAAAAGTGTGCATGTATTATTAGTGTGGGAGTAAAGAAATTACGGAGTGGTTTCCCCACGCCCCTGGGGAAGCCCTCTTCCCTACCTTCAGCCACACGTTTTGGTACAGCTGACTCACTCACATCCTGGCTCTAGAAACAGGTATAGTACGTGGGTCTGGACAACCAGTGCAACCGTGGAACTAAGTAAGGGGATCTACTGAGAGTTTTGAGGGTCCACGGCCACTTCTTCTATCTTTGCAGAGAGAGGAGTGGTCCAGAGTCATGTGACAGGAGGTCTCAGCCCAGCTCTCAGAGAAGAGGACCAAGGAGTCTAGGGAAAGGGGCTAGGTGAGGGTCTTGGGGCCCTGATTTACACCCAGTATGATGCTGTTGCCAAGACATTGTTCACATTTCAATCCAATTAGGGAGAAATCCTCTCAATGATGAACAACTCCAAGATATGAAAACAGAACATTCACAGTGATTTTTTCCCTTATTCAAGTCAAAAACAATGCAACATCTCAGGCAGTCTTACTGTCTCGCAAGCTGATTATCACATGAGTGGAGGAACAAACATAATTCAGATGAAAATCTGATTTTGGAAAACAAAGCCTGTCCAGCCCTCCTCAAGTTAGGAGAGTGATGATGCAGAGACCAAACTCTTCAAGGATGTATTTTTTGTGAAAGCACCATGTCTTCCAGGATTAGGTCCAAGGTATTTCTGCACATTAACCTCCTCTCCATAGGTCAAAGAGTGCACAGGTAGGGAAATCAACGAGCTTCCGGAGCATTACAAGGAGGAAATTAGCATAGGGTCAGTACATAGATAGATTAGATGTCTGGGTTACCACCCTGGGACTTCGGTTTCTTTTTTCTTCCTTCCTTCCTTCCTTCCTTCCATTCTTTCTTGTTGAGGTCTAACTTCCCTTCAGAAAAGTGTACAAATTTCAAGTGTGCAGCTCAGTGAGACTTTGCATACTGTCACACACACCTATTAGCACCTCCCAGGTAGAGACACAGAGCATCTCCAGCACCCAGAAGCCTCTCTCAGTCCCTCACAACAGTACCTGCCTCCAAGGGTAACTGATGTTCTATAACTGGTGTTCTAATCTGTGTCACCATAGATTTTTTCTATCACTTTAAACTTCATTTGATGAAATAAAATTCATATTTTATGGCAAGACAAGAAAAATTTAAATATGAAAATATTCTCTACCCATTTGAGCCTCCTCCCTTTTATGTGAGTTGTGCATCTGGATTAACCAGACCACTTTAGGAGATAACATTCCTCCCTAATCTCATCAAGGGTCACAACTTTTTAGATGATAACTTTCCTTCTTAATCTTGCAAGGGGCCATGATGACCCATTACCGTCTACTCACTTTGTCCTCAGGTCTGGATTGTGTAAACTGTCAATAATACATCATTTAATGCCCTTTGTCTCAAAAATTTCTGTAACTATGCTTTGATCCCTAACAAGTGGAAAAGTTCTTAGAACTTTCTAAAAGGCTGTTCTTGGTTTATGATCCTGTTTGGTTCAAATAAAGTTTCTTTCTTAAATTGACTGATTAATTTTTCATTGACGATATAAATAGAATCACACTGTATGTATCTTTTTGTTCACGTTTCTCTGCTCAACATTGTCTGTGAAATCCCTTCCTGTCATTGTGGGTGTTTGTGGTTGATGTTTTTCATTGTGGTGTTCTACACTGGTGTAGAATTGTGGTGCTCAAGACTCTTGAGTGTCCTTTGGACAGCAAGGAGATCAAACCAGTCAATCCTAAAGGAAATCAACCCTGAGCATTCACTGGAAGGACTGATGCTGACGCTGAAGCTCCAATGCTTTGGCCACCTGTGGAAAGAGTTGATTCATTGGAAAAGACCCTGATGCTAGGAAAGATTGAAGGCAAAAGGAGAAGGGGGCAGCAGAGGATGAGATGGTTATGTTAGGTAGTTAGAATAGGGAAAAGGAGTCCAAAATGGTGGTGGCTAAGAGACAAGGAAGGGAAAAGTCCGCGAAAATAGAACAGAGGAAGGTCAAAGGAAGGTCCGAGGACCGGAGTGAGGACTTCAGGTAGAACAGCGCTCCTGCCTAAGCCCAATTTGAATAGGACAGGCCCAGGGGGAAGAAAAAACATATAAAAAGAGGAGCCAAAGGGTTCTCTCTCTCTCCCACGAATGTGTACGCTCCCCCCCCCTCACCCGCCCCATGCGATGGGGTGCTCTTCTCTTCGCGTCTTTGGATCGACGTGCCCTCATGCCTCAAAGATGGATTTTCCTGCTATTATCTAAATAAAATAGAGCTGTAACACTGAGCTGTAACACTGATTTATTTAAGAGCTATAGCGCGGTCCGTTCGAGACCTGAGAGCTATAACATGGTCTGCCCAAGACCCAACAGCTGTGACGCGCCAAGGGCTTTAATGTCTATCACTCCAAATCTTTGTTGTGATGAGACAAAGAACCGAGGCGCATACACTCGCCTGACAGATGGCATCAGCAACTCAATGGATGTGAATTTGAGCAAACTCTGGGAGATAGTGAAGGACAGGGAAGCCTGGCATGCTGCAGTCCATGGCGTCGCAAAGAGTCAGACACAGCTTAGTGACTGAACAACAACACAGGGAACCCTCCACAATTGTTTATTCATTCTGTTGTTGGGCATTTGAGATTGGGGTTATCATGAATGAAGATTCATGGCCAATCCTATCGATGTCTGTTGGTGCCCATAAGCCCTTGTCTCTCTTAGGCACATAACTAGGAGTGGTATTGCTTGGCCATGGGATAGATGTATGCATGATGTTAGCAGATGCTACCCAGAAGTTTTGGGCAGGAGGCAAACCATGGGGTTGCAAAGAGTCAGACACGACTGAGTAACTGAACTGAACTGAACTAAACCATCAGCAGTAGATCAGGGTTCGAGTCGCTCCATGTTTTCACCAGCAGTTGGTGTTGTCTGTCTTCCCCACTGCAGTCATTCTGGAAGATTACTTGCATGTAGGCCTCAGACACTGTCCTGACATTAGAGCCGGCATCCCCAGGCACATAGGAGGCAGCCTTTTCTTTCACCCTCAGGTGGAGTGGGTGTGTGAGATGGACATGGTATGGGAGTTAGGTCTGGTCTGCAAGATGTCTGCATATGGGATGCAAAGTGAAATCGGAGAAAATCTGCCTGCTAGCTTTTAATTTTTTATTTATTCATTCAGCAAGTATTGATTGAATACCTACAAGCACTGGGAATATAGCTGTGAACAAATTGGGCAAAAAGACCCCCTTCCCAGAGCACTTCCTCCAGTAAAAAGAGACAAATACAACTTTTTAAAAGTATATTACCCTCTATCTCTGGTATCTTTTCCAGCACTAGCGTGATTTCCAGCCAAGAGGGGCCACACTATTTGGAAATGCTCATGCCTGTCCCTTGTTCGTTCAACTCTGCTAATGTACTTTTTCTTTTGTTTTTTGAAAAGATTATCTCAATACTCTTCTTGATATAGATTGTCTTGGGGGAGGAAACCTCTGCAATGGAGTAAATTCATAGGTACTGAGTGCTATAGATGATGACAGCACAGAGAAAGGGACAATGCAGGGTAGGCAGGGCAGCTACAGTTGCAGATCCAGTGGCCAGGTAGGGCTTCACTGAAAAGGTGGATTTGAGTCAAGACTTGAAGGAAATGAGGCAGGTGTTCAGAAGAAGGAAGCAACAAGTGCAAAAGCCTTGGGTTGGGAAGGTCCCTGGCCTGGTCCAGGAGCATGGAGGAAACCGGAGTGGCTGGGCCAGAGTCAGTGGCCAGAGATGAAGGAGAAGAAGGGGTAAGGGGAAGGGAGGTGAAATAGGGGCCTGGAGGCACTGTAAAGACTGGCTTCTCTCTAGTGCTTGACAGTGGGAGTCATGGGAAGGCTTTTAGCTGAGAGGCGGCACATGCTGACTCATTGGCTACAATGAGCCTGACTAAAGGGGTGGGGAGGGCAGCTGGGAGACCATCGAGGAGGGGGAGATGATGGTGGTCTGGTCCAGGGCCCAAGTGGAGGTGTGAGAAGAGATTAAGTTACAGATATATTTGAAGGAAGAACCAACAGAATTTGCTAATGAACTGGATATGGAATGTGAGAGAAAGAAAGACGTCAAAGCAACTAGAGGCATAAAGCCCCTGGTTTCTGAGATCCAGAAGGCTGAAGGAGGAGCTGTTCATTGTTGCTTTTATTTGTTGTGGGTTTTTTGAGGAGTGGGGAATCTGGTATCAGGAACTCAGTTTCAGAAGGTAAAGTTGGGAAGACAGTGGGTAGTTCTGCTTACGGGACTGGAGTACAGGAAGAAACTCTGCTCACAAACACGTGGGAATCTTCAGTGAGAGCCATGGTGGAGTGATGTAGATAGAAAAGAAAAGGGTGAGTGCAGACGTGGCAGCAACCTAAGTGACCATCGATGGATGAATGGATAAAGATGTGGTGTACATGTACAATGAGATACTACTCAGCCATGAAAAAGAGTGAAATCTTGCTATTTGCAATATCCAACATGGATGGGCCATGAGGATAATACGTTGAGTGAAAAAAGTTGGAAGGCGAAAGAAAAATATCGTATGGTATGATATCGCTCGTATATGGAATCTAAAAACAAAAATTAAAAAAAAAACAAACCCACACAAGACTCTGAAAACGAACAAATAAAAGAACAAAAAGAAACTCATAGGCACGGGGAACATATTGGTGGTTACCAGAGGGGAAGGGGATTGAGGAGGTGAGCAAAATATGGGTGAAGGGAGTCAAGTGTAAGGTGATGGATGGTAACTAGACTTTTGGTGATGACCACTTTATAATGAACACAGATGTTGAATTATAATATTGTATACCTGAAACTTATATAATGCTATATACCAGTGTTACCTCAATAGAGAGGGGGAGAGGTCAGGAAATGAACCCCAGACGTTTCAGGGTTTACAAATCAGGACTGGAGGTGGAAGCAGCAAAGATCAAGAAAGAGCCACAGGGAGGCCGGAGGAGCCAGGAGATTACAGGGTCAAGGAGGCCAAGTGGGGAGGGGGAAGGCCAACGGGGCCAAGGGCTGCTCACGGGTCAGGTTAGATGAGGACCGCTGGGCTTAGTAACATAGAGGACAGTGACTTGGTAGGAGATCATTGAGTAGGGTGGTAGGAGCAGATGCCTGCTAGAATGAGAGGAGACACATTGGTGACAGCGAGTGTGGAAAACTCCAGTGAGGAATTCCACTACAAAGACAAAGAGAGAAATGGGGCAGTGGCTAGAGGGGGCAGCAGGGCCAGAGAATTCTTTAGACAGCTTTATTGAAATATAATTCACATCCCATAAAAGACACTCTTCCTCTATAAAGTATGCAATTCAGGTGTTTTAGTATAGTTACCAGATTGTGCAACCATCTCCATTACCTAGCATCAGAACATTCCTGTCACCCCAAAAAGAAGCACCATATTCATGAGCAGCAATTCCTCCCTTCCCCAGCCCCTGAAGCACTGTTCTGTTTTCTGTCCCTGTGGAATTGCCTATTCCAGACACTTCAAATAAATAGCTAGCTGGCTAGTGAAGTCGCTCAGTCGTGTCTGACTCTTTGCGAGTCCATGGACTGTAGCCTGCCAGGCTCCTCCGTCCATGGGATTTTCCAGGCAAGAATACTGGAGTGGGTTGCCATTTCCTTCTCCAGGGGATCTTCCTGACCCAGGGATCGAACCCAGGTCTTGTGCCCTGCAAGCAGACTCTTTACCGTTTGTGCCATCAGAGAAGCCACTTCAGTCATCAAATATATGGTATTTTGTGACTGGTTCTTTCACTTAGCATATTCTTTTTAAAGTTCATCCATGTATCATTATATACAAAATATATAATTATACACAAAATATTCTTCATTCATGGTATGTTATATAAAATGCATATGCCACATTTTATTTATCCATTCACCAAGTGATGAACATTTGGGGTGTTAACACCTTTTGGCTAATATAAAACATGCCGCTAATAAACATTTATACACAAGTTTTTGTGTGGCCATATGTTTTCAGTTCTCTTGGGTATATACCTAGGAGTGGAATTGCTGAATCATATGATAAATTTATGTTTATATTTTGAGGAATTCTCAAACTTTTCCAAAGTGACTGCACCATTTTACATTCTCAGCAACAGCATATAAGGCTATAATTTCTTCCCAATCTCATTAACAGCTGTTATTGTCTTCTTTATTTTTGTCATCCGAGTAGGGGAGAAGTGGTATCTCATTGTGATTCTGAAGACTACTGATGAGCATCTTCTCACATGCTTATTGGCCATTTGAATATCTTCTTTGGAGAAATGTCTGTTCAAATCATTTACCCATTTTTAAATTGGGTTATTTGCCTTTTTACTGTTGAGTTGTGAGAGTTCTTTATATTTTCTATTGATTCCTTCTAGTGTATCATTCATCTCTGTTCATTTGTTCTTTAATTCTTGTAGATCTTTGGTAAACATCTCTTGCATCTTCTCAATCTTTGCTTCCTTTTTTTCCTGAGATCCTGGATCATCTTCACTATCATTATTCTGAGTTCTTTTTCTGGAGGATTGCCTATCTCCACTTTATTTAGTTGTTTTTCTGGGATTTTATCTTGTCCCTTCATCTGGAACATAACTTTCTGCTTTTTCATTGTGATTAACTTTCTGTAATACAGTTTTTGTGCAACTGTGCTTCTTGCTTCTTCTGTCTGCCCTCTGATGGGTGAGGCTAAGAGGCTTGTGGAAGTTTCTTGATGGGAGGGACTGGCAAGGGGAAAAACCAGGCCTTGCTCTGGTGGGCCAGGCATTGCAGTAAGACTTTAATCCAATTATCTACTGATGGGTGGGGTTGCATTCCCTCCCTGGTAGCTGTTTGGCCTAGGGCTGTATGGTAGGGTTAATGGCAAACCCCAAGAGAGTATCCAGGGAGACCTTCCGGTGCCCCATCCCTGTGGCGAGCCACTGCTGACCCATGCCTCCACAGGAGGCCCTCCAACACTAGCAGGTAGTTTTAGTTCAGTCTCCTACGGGGTCACTGCTCCTCTCTTGTGGATCTTGGTGTGTGCAAAATTTTGTTTGCACTCTCCAAGACTGTAGCCTCTGTCTCCCCCAGTCCTCTGGAAGTCCTATAATCAAATCCTGCTGGCCTTCAAGGTCAGATTCCCAGGGGATTCCCAGTCCCTTTGTTGGATCACCAGGCTGGGAAGCCTGACATGGGGTTCAGAACCTTCACAACAGAGGGAGAACTTCTTTGGTATTATTGTTCTCCAGTCTGTGGATCACCCACCTGGCAGGTATAGGATTTGATTTATCATGATTGTGCCCCTCCTACCATTTCACTGCAGCTTCTTGTCTTTGGGCATGGGGTATGTTTTTTTGGTAGGTTCTAGCATCCTCTTGTCGAGAGTGGTTCAACAGCTAGTTGCAATTTTGGTGCTCTCACAGGAGGAGATGGGTGCATATCCTACTCTGCCATCTTGAACTGGAAGCTATAAAGTCTAGATACTAGTCCCTTATCAGATACATGATTTGCAATTACATTCTCCCACTCTGTGGCTTGTGTTTTTACTTTTTTTGATGGTGTCCTTTAAAGCACAGAAGTTTTTAATCTTAATGAATTCCCATTTATCTATGTTTTCTTTTGTCACTTATGATTTTGTGTCCCCATTGCCTAATCCAAGGTCATAGAGTTATTCCTGTTTTCATCTGAGAGTTTCAGAGTTTTAGCTCCTATGTTTAGGTGTATGATCCATTTTAAGTTAATGTTTTCTATGGTAAAAGGTAGGGGGGTCATCCAAGTTCATTTTTTTACATGTCCCAGTACCATTTAAGACAATTCTTTCCCACCGAATTTTCCTGGTACCCTTGTTGAAATCTGTGTTGTTTTTAACATGGAAGAAATCATTCACACGTGCACACTAATGGGAAAGTTCTGTGCAGAGGGGGAATGCGGTGATGGAGAGGAAGAAGGAGAATGGCTGGACCAGTGAGTGTCCTCAGGAGGGAGGGGGTAGGATCCAATGTCCGGTAGAGGGGCTGGCCTGAGTCAAGAGCAAGGGCAGTTTGTAATACCAGGAGGAAAGATGGGCACAGATGTAGGGAGTGAACATTCTCTTCCAGTTAATCCCTTTTCTCAAGGAAACAGGAACTAAGGTCATGACCTGAGGGATGACAGAGGAGGAAGTGTTGGCAGCTGAAAAGAGGCAGAGGCAGAGGAAGTGGATGGGAAAACACAGCGATGCTGAGTGAGACCAGCAGAGTGGGCAGGTGTTTTCTTTAGCCACATCCAGCTCAGCAAGTGCAGGCAGGGAGGGGGTAGAGATTCAGGGGTGCCGTCCTCCAAGGCCTCTGAGGACCACCTGTGCCTGGGACAGAAGGTCAAGGCTGGTTCTTAGTGGCCAAGGATGTTCAGTTTCATCCATGGGGGTCTACACCCACACGCTGCTCAACTTGTCACCTCCAGGCAGGGGAAAAATGCTGGTGCCCCTAAATCAGGCTAGAATTCAGGGATCCAGGAAGCCTCCCTGCTCTTTACCTGTCCCAGTCGGCTCCATGTGCCATAACAAAGTGCTGCAGGCTGGCAGCTTAATCATGCCCATGTATTGCTCACAGCTGTGGAGGCTGGAAGTCCAAGATCACGGTGCCAGCATGGCCGGGTTCTGGTGAGTGCTCTTGGCTTTTGGATGGCCCTCTCCTTTCGGTCTTCACATGGCAAAGAGGGAGACAGAGAGAGAGGAAGCTCTCTGGTATTTCTGCTTGTAAGGGCACTAATCCCATCATGGGGGTCGCTCCACCATGGCCTCATCTAACTCTAATTACCTTGCAAAGACTCCACTTCCAAATGCCATCACTTGGGGGTTAGGATTTCCACATATGAGTTTGGAGTAGACACAATTCCATCCATAGCACCATCCAGCCTGACCCTGACCTCTAATGAGGACCTCAAACAAGTTCAGATGCTGAACTTCAGAACAGAGAAAGGCCTGAAAGAGGTTCCTGGCCCTTACCGTGACACGTCTGTATCACAGGCAACCCAAGTGGAAAAGAAAAACCTTTCATCTTTTTGTTTTCTATTGTGTATCTTACAGAGTGGTGATGCCTGATGAGGTCCCCACTGGCCCACATGTGACTTGACATGTGTCTTTGACTTGACTAATCTCAAAACACAGACTTGAGATGTGTTGTAACATATACACTGAGTTTCAGAGAGATAATATAAAAAATTGGAAAATGTCTCAATAAGCTTTTATATTGATTACATTTGAAATGATAACATGTGGTTATATTGGGTTAAAGTATACTACTAAATTTATTTCTTACTTTTGAAAAATGTGGTTACTAGAAAATAAAAGATTATGTTTAATGGCTTGTATTATATTTCTCCCAGACAGACCCTAGAGAAAAGACCCTGTGTCTAAACAGCTCCCATGTGGCTGGCCCTCCTGCCTTGGTTAGTGACACACGACCCCCCCTTCAGGGTTGTGCTCTGGGACCCGCTGCTGCCTCTGAAGAGGCAGGTCCATAGTGGGCTCGTGAGGTGGCCTTGAGCCGTTCCTGGGAGGAACAGCCCCAGGGAGCTGGGCACCAGGCTGGTTCTTGTCTGGTTTCTGGAATGGTATCTCATTCACAATTTTAAACACTGGACTCCCCTCAGGCACAAGGTGCCCACACTCTGAGATTCTCGTGCACCTCTGCTGCTTCCTGTGAGCCGCAACCTTGGGGCGCTGGAAGGCCTGGGCTCATCGCCAGCACTAGTCCAGCTTATCTTTTTCTTTTTTCCCCCCAAGAACAGACATATGAAGTTGCCATAAGGCAGATAATGCATATGGAGAAATTCCACTGACTTTCACATACCCACCCCCAATTACTACTTATTAAAATTGCACTCATTTCACATGCTAGCAAGGTAACGCACAAACTCCTTCAAGCTAGGCTTCAGTAGTACATGAACCAAGAACTTTCAGATGTACAAGCTGGGTTTAGAAAAGTTAGAGGAACCAGAGATCAAATTGCCAACATCCATTGGATCATAGAGAAAGCAAGAGAATTCCAGAAAAAAACATCTACTTCTGCTTCATTGACTATGCTAAAGCCTTTGTCTGTGTGGATTACAAAAAACTGTGGAAAATTCTTAAAGAGTTGGGAATACCACCTTACCTGTCTCCTGGGAAACCTCTATGCAGTTCAAGAAGCAACAGTTAGAACATGGAACAACGGATTAGTTCAAAATTAGGAAAGGAGTACATCAAGGTTGTATATTGACACCCTGCTTATTTAACTTCTATGCAGAATACATCATGCAAAATACTGAGTTGGATGAATCACAAGCTGGACTCAAGATTGCCTGGAGAAAAACGAAAGTGACAGTGAAAGTCACTCAGTCGTGTCTGACTCTTTGTGACTCTGTGGACTATACAGTCCATGGAATTCTCCAGGCCAGAATACTGGAGTGGGTAGCCTTTCCCTTCTCCAGGGGATCTTCCCAACCCAGGGATCGAACCCAGGTCTCCCTCATTGCAGATGGATTCTTTACCAGCTGAGCCACAAGGGAAGCCCTGGAGAAATATCAACAACGTCAAATATGCAGATGATACCACTCTAATGGCAAAAAGTGAAGAGGAACTAAAGTGCCTCTTGATGAGGGTGAAAGAAGAGAGTACAAAAACTGGCTTAAAACTCAACATTTAAAAAATTAAAATCATGGCATTCAGTCCCTTTACTTCATGGTAAATAGAAGGGGAAAACGTGGAAACGGTGAGAGACTTTATTTTTTTGGGCTCCAAAATCACTGTGGATAGTGACTCCAGCCATGAAATTAAGACACTTGCTCCTTGGTAGGAAAGTTATGACAAACCTAGACAGCATATTAAAAAGCAAAGACATCCCTTTGCTGACAAAGGTCGTTATAGTCAAAGCTATGGTTTTTCCAGTAGCCATGTAGGGATGTGAGAGTTGGGCCATAAAGAAAGCTGAATGCTTAAGAATTGGTGCTTTTGAATTGTGGTGCTGGAGAAGACTCTTGAGAGACCCTTGGGCTTCAAGGAAGTCAAATCAGTCAACCCTAAAGGAAATTAATCCTGAATATTCACTGAAAGGACTGAAGCAGAAGCTGAAGCTCCAATACTTTGGCCACCTGACGCAAAGAGCTAACTCATTGGAAAAGACCCTGATGCTGGGAAAGATTGAGGGCAGGAGGAGAAAGGGATGACAGAGCATGAGAAGGTTGGATGGCATTAACAACTCAATGGACATGAATTTTAGAAAACTCTGGGAGATAGTAAAGAACAGAGGAGCCCGGCACGCTATAGTCCATGTGGTTGAAAAGAGCCAGACATGATTTAGCGACTGAACAATTCCATCATATTGCCCATGTACAGTTTAAATATTTCCCTGTTGTTCAACATTGGGATTATTTTCCTTTTTTCCTGCTATCATAAACAGCACTGCTATGAATTTATCTTTTTGCCATTTGAATTATTTTATTGTAATGTTTTCCCTGAAGTGAAATTTGTGAGCTGGAAAGTATATACAGTTTTACGATACCTGTGACTTTTTTCCTTCGCATCACTCTCCCCAAAGACTGTATCACTGTGTATTTTCTCTGGTGGAGTGTATGTATGTGTGTAGGTATATACATTGTTTACCCACAGTCCTGCCCATTCTGGGTTTGATCATTTGCATTCACTTATACTAATTAGTTGGTATGTAATAGATATCTCCTAGATATTATCCTTGTATTTGTTTAATTCAAATGAGAGAGAGTAAAGTCCTCCCCTGAAAAGCCACAAAAATTAAAGAAATAGCCACCACCTCAACTGTTTAGAAAAACACTTCTCAACTTCCTCCACTTGCCAGCATGTGTGGTACCATAGCTGCCTGAGCCTGCGATGCAGGGAGCCAGGCCCAAGCTTTGACTCCTGACCCGCTGTTATCGTAATGGTCCGAGAAGCCACCTCCGGCTAATAAAGTCATTTATCTCCTCCCAACAAGCTGAAAACACATCAGACAGTGCCTTTTCCCTGTGTGGTTTAGATGAATCCTGGCATTGCTTAATTGCCATATGTTGATTGTTCGGGATTGAGAGACATTCTGGTTTATATGCAAAAAGGTTGCAGCAGACAAGGTTGATGTTCCGCTCACGGCTTATTAAAACCTCAGGAAGGCCGCAGCCCTGTCCCAAGGGGAACTCATAAAACAGCCTCCTTGTGGAGCCACATCCTGGCCTGGCTGGAGACTCAGAGCAGGCTCTGCAGGCCCGGCTGAGGGAAGAGGAGAAAGGATGTGCCCGCTTGCCCGCTAGATGGCGCCTCTCAATAAGTAACGCGGAGAGGACCTTCCTCCACACCCTGCGCGCCACTGCTCCCCGCCTCCAGCATTGCAACACACCCTAGTGTTTACTTCCAAGCCAGACATCTCAAAAATAAAAATAAATAAATAAAAAAAGTTCATTCTAGCTAAAAATATACCATCTGCCTGAGAAAAATCTTGCCCGGCACTGTCACAGCAACACTCGAAGCAGGTTAATAACCAGCCCAGAGCAGATGGTTTCTTTTTATAATTACTGGGTCCCCCACCAAGGCTTCCTCCTCAGCTGCCTCCTTACCCCGCGGGCACTTTCCTGCTGTTTCCTGGCCACCGCCTGGCCAGCCGCTGCCCCCGCCGGCTGTCTGCTCACACCAGGGCCCCCTCACCCTCTGCTAGGCCTGGGCCCCAGGGTCCTGGAGCTCTCAGCACCACCTGGGCAGGTAGCCCCCAGGAGCTCACCCCAACCTTGTCCACCTCACTCATAATCCAAAAATAAATGAATCAAACCAAGATGTCAGTAATCACCCATCAAATTAATAAAGCTTTAAGACACTGTCATTCTATTTCCTGGTGAGGATGTGATAAGATGAGCATCCCCAAAACTTGCTGTTAGAAGAACAAATTATTGATACTGCCTCTCTGAAAGAATTTTGAATGAATATAACAAGAGCCTTAAAAATATTGTTGTTGTTGTTCAGTTGCTAAGTTGTGTCTGGCTCTCTGAGACCCCCATGGACTGCAGTACACCAGGCTTCCCTGTCCTTCATTATCTTCTGGAGTTTGCTCAAATTCATGTCCATTGAGTCAGTGATGCTATCCACCCATTGTAAAAAACATTACATACTTTTAAATGCAACAATTTCACATTGAGGAATCTATCCTACAGACTATCATAATCTAAAATACGAACAGAATATTAACACAAAAGTGTTCATAAAAATGTTACCACTATAATAGTAAAGACCCATAAAAGACACTGTAGCAGGTATATGGTTTAGTGCAATGGAATATTATAAAGCCATTACACATGTTCACAAGGGAGTTCAAATTACATCACAAGTGTTATTTAATGCTAATTGGTAAAAGTGTTCAAAGGGTCTAAACAGTAAAGATGCAAATAGGTTAGAAACATACATACCATTAAAAAGTTTGCACAAAGTATGCCAAATGTGTTAACAGTGGGTTTTTTTGGGGTGGTGATAGTTTAATGGTTTTTTTTTTCATTGTACTTTTCTGGATTTTTCTATGTTTTCAGCAATAAACACTGACAAACAAAAGACTGTCTAAAAACAGGAATACAGAAGAAATTGGTACAGTGGTGCATCTGGAAAGGGTCTGGAGCAGCAGCCAGCATAGGAGAACACCTTCATTTTCCATTTATACCTTCTGGTGTCTCCTAAGTTTCAAAAATAAATAAGTCAAAAATTTTCAAAGAAGATGAAGAAATACTAAGCCACAGTTACTGTGAGTGAGGAGAGCGTGAAAGGAAAGTGCTTTCAGCTCCTGGGAGAGATGAGACTCAAGGTCTGGACTCCTCTCGGGCCCAGAGTCCACCACAAGTCATCCAGGACCTGACTAGGCCAGTGACTTCATTCTGTAAGGCCTGCTTCATCTGACACCTGTCTGGTCGGGAATCAGGCCATCTCCCCAGAGTGGCTTTCCCAGGGGTAACGGCAGGCAGGTCAGGGGAGGGATCCAGTGGACACTGGTGTAGGACCTTTGAGCTGGGACCACCTGTGTCCCCGGAGCCTCTCAGAGTAGGACCCAACACGAGTAATGAGTGGGTGGGATCCCCCCAAACTCCCCAGTCACCTTCTATGTGTCAGGAGAATCATCTAAAAGGACCCTGCCCTGCTCCCTCATCGACCCGAGCAGGGCAAATGACCAAGTGGCCTCATCAACCCCAGGCATTTGACCTGTGAAGGGCACCTGATGAGTGCTAGATGAGGCCAGATAAAGAGCAACTTTTCTGAGATAAAAGCTTGATCCTTCCTTAATCACCCCCGTTTCAAATTTGCCCTGAAGTTTCCTTTATCCAAAGAAGGTGCAGGATACTATCTCTGCTCCACACGAGTGCCTTCCGCTGTACCCCAGGGAGGCCAGTGAAGCTTCCTTCCAGCTCCCTGGAGAGACCCAAGGGACGCCCTGTGGTTGCCAGGGGAGGCCCGGGCAGTGTGCACACATTGGCAGCCCAGGGAACCACAGCAGCCTGGAGCCTCAGGTCAGGCCCAGGAATCCAGAGCTTTCATTCAGTCTTTAGAGCCACAAATCCGTTCTCTTCCTTTGTGTTCCAAGCACACGACTTTGAATCTTAGAGACACTTTACACAGAATGGGTGGAGAAAAGGACTATTCAGAAAACATTTACTGTGATTTGATGACAGTCAAGTTGTGGTTCTGAAAGCAAAGCAAAAACAGTATTAGGGAAATTTAGAATGGAGATGTTTCCTGTGTCTAGGTAAGTTTATGATCCTACCACTTCAGAAAGAGAAATACTTTTACTGAAAATATTTAATTTAAAAAGCTGAACACAAGAACTACCGTGACTGTTCAGATGGGGAAAGCAAGCCCCCCCCAGGAGGGTGAGAACCTAGTCTGGCAGCTAGTGGGGGAAGGGCAGAGTGCCACTGGCATTCTTGGCTTCAGTCAGCAGGCCGACTGCCCCCTCCTTGAGGCCACTCAGAAGTCACCGGGTGGTGAAAGGACAATCAAGAGGTAAACTTGATTCCAACAGGGGCCAGCCCCCCCAGGTCCCAAGGTGTCCTGCAATGGGTGCCTGGACAGGCGTCATCTTCTTGCAATGAGATGAGAGACTGAACGTGCTGACCTTCTTCTGGCTCCTGTGTGAGCAAGTGTGGATTCAAAAAACCGCCACCACATGGCAGCAGGCACAGCCTTGCTATTCGCCAGCTTCCCCCTCAAAGGCTGTCAGGACACACAGGCGCACACAGCCATAAAGCGCAGCATCTTCTCCAATAATTTCCACAACATGACCTAGCAGAGCAGCAGCCTCTTCAGCAGGAGATGCTGCTACAGTTTAGGTAATACTCTGATGATGTGGGCTTCCCACAGCTCCCCGGTCACCTCCCACGAGTCGGGGGAATCATCCAAACGGACCCCACTTCCCAGGGCCGAGGCCTAGTCGTCATACTGCACTTCTGCCCGCAGCTCCCTGGTGACGTAGTTGGCCAGCATCGCCAGCAGCTGCTTCTGCAGGGCCTCGCTGCCCATGACCAGCATGGTCAGCTGCACGGCGTCCGTCCACTCCAGGTGCCTGAGGATGGCAGTGGCTTCATTAAAGAGCTTCTGCTGCTCGGCAGGCGGTAGCTCCATTATGATCTGAGGAACTGGCTTAAACTGTCCACTCGTCATCCATGCACCTAACAGACCCCCGACGGCCCCCCCTAGAAAACAGGAAGGACTCAATTAGTCAGCCTTACTCATAAATGATGGCCACAGGTTCTCGCTGAGCGCACGTCCACCGTCATGACGAGTGAGCACATTCGTGAACGGGTCAGGACAGGCTCAGCTTCATGTCTGCTCCACCAGCAGGGCGGAGGGCAAAGGTTTACGTGGTCTTTGATCCATTTGGCTCAGATAATTGACACTCACACATGCCCTCTCCTAAGCCCTGCGCTCACAGTGCAACATGAAGCATCTCGCCCCCTGAGAGCTATGCTAACTAAAATCCTCATGGGCTGAAGGTTTTCATGCTTCCATAAAAACCTCTCTCATCTCAAAGGAGAAGGCTGAGAAGCAAATGCATTTTCAGGGAGAACCATCTCTGATGAGGCTGAGTTTCCTCCGCTGGGCAGAGAACATGTGCCTGAGACCTGAGCTTTGAAATCTCTAGTGGAACCACCTGGTTCAAGGACCCTGGGGACGGTGACAGATGACAAGGTATTTTCTCCTGAAGCAATGTTTTTCATACAACCCTTCCAAAGTTGTATGATGATAAATAACAAATTTAATGTATTCAACTATTTCTTTTTCTGCTACCCCAAAAGGGCACAAACATTACTTTTATATGTAAATTTATTATTATCAAAGTCAAAGCATGCTATCTTGGGACCAGACGAGTTCCAAGTTCAATGGAAAGTTCTCTTTAAGCAGGTCAGGTGCAGCCTGCTATAGGAAGATGTCCTAGGGTAAGGGTCTTAAACTCAAGTGTCTGCAGGGCCCAAGCAGGTCACTGAAAGGAGTGAAGTGGGCTGAGGGGGACTGTGGTGACCTGGAGAGCTAGGTACGTGTCTAAAGGAGAAGTGGCTACCCCATGCCAGCCAACTGCTGCCACATGGAATACCAGGTTTGTATATTTTAATAGTCTTACAAGTTTTAAATATTGGTGATCGGATACTGAAAAAATGCAGGCTGGCTGGACTTGGTGACTTTCTTCAAAAGAGAAGAGTAGAAAAGGGGAAACAGTAACTGTGCAGTGGAGAAGACTAACAGACCTGACACCAGTCAAGTGATCAAGCCGAGCATCTCAAGGAGGTGCTGTGGGTGTCACGCGTCCCTGAAATGTGTGACGAGAGGCGCCACCGTATTCTTCCCAAGATCCGCTCTCTACTCATGAGAAGGACATCAGGCAAACCCAAACTGAGAGGAGTTCTCCAAAATACCTGACCAGTACTCCTCAAAAGTATCAAAGCAGCAGAAAACAAGACTGGGGACACCCTCAGAATGGGAGAAAGCAACCGACAAGGGATTAGTCTCCAATATACACCAACATGTATATTGGAGCATGCAGCTCATACCAAAAAAAACCCAAACAACCCAAGCAAAAAATGGATGGAAGATCCAACTAGGCATTTATCCAAAGAAGATACACAGATGGTTAAAAGGCACATGAAAAAATGCTCAATATCACAAATTATTAGAGAAATGCAAAATCAAAACTACAAAGAGCTATCACTGCACACTGGTCAGAATGCCCATCATCAAAACACCTACAAACAATAAATGCTGGAGAGGATGTGGAGAAAAGGGGACCCCCCTACACTGTTGGGGGAACGTACACTGGTACAGCCACGATGTGCTCTGCTCAGTCATGTTCAAGTCTTTGCGACCCCATGGACTGTAGCCTGCCAGACTCCTCTGTTTGTGGGATTTTCCAGGCAAGAATTCTAGAGTAGGTTGTCATTTCCTTCTCCAGGGCATCTTCCCAACCCAGGGATTGAACTCGCATCTCTTGTGTCACTGAGATGTGAGTTACCACTGTGCCAAATAGTCACTATGGAGAATACCATGGATGTTCCTTAAAAAACTAAAGACAGAGTTACGGTATGATCTAGCAATCCCACTCCTGGGTATACACCTGGAGAAAACCATAATTTGAAAAGATACGTGCACCCCCATATGCAGCACTATTTACAATAGCCAGGACATGGAAGCAATCTAAACGCCCATCAACAGAAGACTGGATAAAGAAGATGTGGTACACCTGTATGGAATGTTACTCAGCCATAGGAAAGAACAAACCAATGCCATCTGCAGCAACATTGATTGTCATACTGAGTGAAGTCAGTCAGAAGGAGAAAGACAAAGATCATATGATAGCGCTTGTATGTGGAGTCTAAAAAAAAATGTACAAAAGAACTTATCTACAAAACAGAAATAGAGTTATAGAGGTTTTCTACTACAGAAACAGAAAAGAAACTTATGGTTACCAGAGGATGAGGAGAGAGAGGGATAAACTGGAAGACTGGGATTGACATAGACACCCTACACTACATAAAATAGACAACCAATAAGGACCTACTACTATATAACGGGGTTCTTTACTGGGCTTCCCTGGTGGCTCAGACACTAAAGCATCTGCCCACAATGCAGGAGACCCGGGTTCAATCCCTGGGTTGGGAAGATCCCCTGGAGAAGGAAATGGCAACGCACTCCAGTAACTCTTGCCTAGAAAATTCCATGGATGGAGGAGCCTGGGGTGGTGGTGGGCACGGTCCATGGGGTCGCAAAGAGTCGGACACGATTGAGCGACTTCACTGTGTAACACAGGGAACTGTACTCAATACTCTGCAATGGCCCACATGGGGGGAAAATTAAGAGTGGAAAAAAAAACAATAAAACTGGAGAGACTAAGGAGACATGAGGATTAAGTGTGGTCTTGAGCTAGACCTGGGGCAGAAAAACACCTTGGACGCAGAAACTGATAAAATCCACATATAGCCTGAAGAATAGTTAACAGTCATGTTAGGATGGGTTTCTAAGTTTTGACAAGTGTGCCGTGGTAACATAAGATGTGAACATTAGGGGAGCTGAAAATGGATGACACATACGTGGAAATTCTCGGCATTGTCTTTGCAACTTCTCTGTAAATCTAAGATTATTCCAAAATAAAGAGTTTATCCAAAAGAATGCAGCCTGAGCCAGAAAGAACCCATTTTCAGGCTGGACGCAGCCATCAATAAGTAAATCTTGCGACATTTTAGGAAACCAAGCGTGGAAGCACCTGGTAGCACACACCTCCTAAGATGCAGGAAACCGGCCAGCCTTATGTCTTGGAGGCTGAACACTGCCCTGGACAGACTTCGCCCCACACGGAAAGGAAGGAGCATTCCAGGGAGGGAGGGTCAGTCACTTACAAGTTTTAGTGAACTTTTCCCCATGACACCAGTGAAATGCTTAGCGCTGACAAGAGTTGCACTCATCTGCACTAAACCTTTATGAGAACATCAATATCTGATTTAGAGCAGCACTTAATGCAAAAAGTCACCAGGAAATATCGACCAAGAAATTACCAACTCTTTGGAGAAGAGAAAATTCCTTTGTTTTCTGGGTAAAATGATGCTCCTGCCCATGACCTAGGGGCTGCGAGTAGCCAATCCCCGGGGTTCCCTTTGCTGACAGCTTGTCCTCTACCAGCTTTTGCTCAATCTGAATAAAATATGTGCTCCCAAAATGGCATCTGGGCACAGCTATGTGATAAATGATCCCAGCTAGCCCTTTTTGAGCACATCAGATGGGGTGGGACAAAGATAAAGGATGTCACTGAGGAAGATGGCAATGGCCTTGTCTTCTCCCCCATGGGAACACTTCCTGGATGGCAAGAAGCTGAAGTCAGGACTCACTAACTCACAGCGTTTGGAAATGGAAATGTATAGATGGAAGATCTAGGGTCACCCACAAGCTGCTTCTTTTCTCCTCAGTGTGGCCTCAGCTTGATACAATGTCCTCAAATGTCAATCCTACTACGGGAGGGAAGAGGAGAGCTGGAAGCTTTTCCCGTGAGCTGGGAAGAAAAGCAATCATCTCTCTAGCCTGTATTCATGTGAAGACTACAAGCCACATAGAAAGGGCTTCCACCAGCCCGTGAGCTTTCTCAGGCTCTGTATCCCCAGCACAAGCTACCAGCACAAAGGAGGCATTCAGTAAATATTTGCTGGGCCCAGGGCAGCAGACCTAGCCCTGTTTTGCAGGGTCCATCTGACACACCTCAAGGAAGACCTTATCTGGCCCCTCCACAGGTCAGGCCTGGACAGCAGCCAGCTCTCTGACAACACCCCCGGCCCACAGTTCAGACCACATAGGAATTCTTTCTGCTCCTAATCCAAAGGAAGCAGCTTCATTCTAGCTACAAAGAAGGATGGGAAGATCAGCCACACTTTCATTTATTGCCAGAAACAAGTTCCCAAATAGAAGCAGGTGGTAAAAGAAGGGCAGGGATGATGACCACTCTAGGAGCTAGCTTGTTGCTTTCCCTGAGCTGGACGGCTTGCTTTCAGACTAGGGAAGCACTCTGTGAATGAATTCACATTCAGTGGCCCTTGAGCATCACCCCTCAGGAGGTGCTCAGCAAATTTCAGCTTCCTCTCTGGATGTCTAACGGTGATGGGGGGAGGGAGACTGTCCAAAACCCGGGACACCCTGAAATCCTCTGGCTCTAGGACACATTCTGGGAGAAAGATGTCCTCCAGGCCTTTATGACACAGATGCCTTTTGAGAGAGCCCTGCACTTCTGAGACATTCACACAGAAGCTGGTGGTGTTTACAGGACTGATCACGTGCCCAAAGATCACTTCACAGACGTGACCTCAACGCGACAAACTTCTCACACAGGACAGAGGCTTTCATGATGTCTCTGTGGTCTCAAAGGCCTTTTCCCAACAACTGCACTGTCCCTGAGGCATCTGCACTTACCAACGGCTAGTCCCGGTGGACCGCCCACCAAGCCACCAACGAAGGCCACGGCCCCGGTGACTAGGGCGCCCTTCCCGGAGTGCTTGACGGCCGCCTTCATCTTCCTCTCCTCAGAGATGGAGCACAGCAACCTCATGACGTCCTCCACCGCCACGGGCATCATGGCGGACCTCGGGGTAAGTGCTCCTAAGGACAGATGCAATGAGTGAAGGGCCCTTCCACCCAAATGTTACTCTTCCTCAAGTTTTAAGGAAGGTTCCCCCATTTTTGGTAGAGAACAGGATCTCTGCCGTGTGCAGGAGGGACAGCACACCCAGTCATGCGGCAAGTCCTTTGCCAAACAGAAAGCAGGGCAGCATTCAGTTATTAGGTAGACAGGATCAGCAGAGTGGGTGAAAGGTCTTCTCTGCAGTCTAACTTCTGATTTATGACAGATTAAGGGACAATCCTGGCCACTTGCTCCACCAGTTCATCACGAGTGATGCAATTCTGAGCTCTCTTGTTTCAGGGCCCTTCAGCGAGCCCAGACAATCCCCACGCACAAAGCCGGGCGGAGTGCACAAGTCCCAGCCCTGGGTCCACTTCTCTGTGACAGGGCATCTCGGCTCCCGCCAAGCCAGAGAAGGGGGAGGCACAGACTCTGTAACCACACAGCCTTGTAGCCACAGGATGACCCAGCAGAGTGGCAGGCTTCTCACCTGTAAGATGAAGATAAACCACCTACAGGCTGGATTCCTACAAGGTGTTAGCAGGATGGATGCAAAGTCTCACCTGGAGCGAGACTGTTAATACTGCAAACTCTCAGATATGATGGTTTCTAAATGGACATTCTCTTCCTAACATATACCAATGGCTTCAACAAGCAACTACTCAGAGTCAATCCAGTTTTACCCATGGGATATTAAAGGCAGGGGCAGGATGACATGGTGAGATGAAACAGCCAGAGAATAAAAGAATCAAAGAAGT
This sequence comes from Cervus canadensis, assembly GCF_019320065.1. Lineage (NCBI taxonomy): Eukaryota > Metazoa > Chordata > Mammalia > Artiodactyla > Cervidae > Cervus > Cervus canadensis. Next base: position 32,321,684 of record NC_057403.1, on the reverse strand, counting down.
CCATATGGGTGAACAGATGACAGATGGATGGACAGACTTTGGAACAATGACCTTTAGAAAAATTCTCTGGGGTCAGGAAACTCTTTGCCACACTAGCAGGAAAAAAACAGCCCGGGGCAAGGGTAGAGGTAGGGCAGGCACTAACTACCCCAAGGTTGGTGGGAATGGAGAACCTTGGCACTGATGGCCTCCTGGCAGGACAGGAAGTAAAATCAAAATAGCAACGAGCGGTTCTCCTTCTTCCAGCCTTGGCTGGACCCAAGGCTTGGGTGGGCACCTTCCTCTCTCACCAACACTTCCCTTTTCAATCAAGGCTGTGAGACACAGACATTTACAAGGAATCTGATCATGGAAGTTTGGAGCAGGACCTATTCAATATCTTCTGGAAATATGAGTTGTTTTTAAACCCAAGGAAAATCCAGAATTACCCTAATGTAAAATTATCCTCCCAATTCTGAGAGAACTCTGAGCCTTTAGAACAAATCTGTGGATCTATACCAGTCAGAACTTCTTTGTAGTCCCAGGGGAGGTAAGTGGGATCCTTTTCTCTAGGCCCTGAAAATTTACCCTCTTTTTCTTTTTAATATTCTTTTTATTTTTTGCCCATGCTATGTGGCAAGGGGGGTCTTAGATCCCTAACCAGGGATTGAACCTGTAGCCCCCTGCATTGGGAGCTCAGACTCTTGACTACTGGACCATCAGGGAAGTTCCTCCTTTTGATATTCTTGATATCAGTGATTCTCCACCAGCACACAGGAGTCACTGAAGACCTTGTTAAATACTACCCATATAGGTAGGGTGAGATTCTGTATTTACAAGCCCCCAGCTGAAATTGTGCCCTCACTTTTGAACAGCAAGACTCTATGACAGAATGACTTAAGATGTCTGATATCTGCTACTCAGTCCTTGAATTCAGAATGCAAGAGGCGTGCTCCAGATGTGTCCGTTTACCAGGAGTGTAAGAGGCAGTGGAGGGGCAGCCCTGCAAGGCTGCCCAAGGGACTAAAGGAAAATTCAGGTGTGCTTGTCCTTGCTCTGGCTCCCAGGTGTCCTGGATCCGCTAAAATGCCTCCTGGCTTCCAGGCCCTTCTGTTCACCAGAGGTGACCACGTGTAGGCATAGCACATGCCCCAACCCCCTCCTACCTGCAAGACAGCCCCCTTCCACCCTTCCAGAAGTCAAAAATTTTCCAGGCACAAATGTCAAGATGACATTATAGCATTATAACAGCGAAAGAATTGCACTTAGAAATGGGAGGAGGGAGGAACTAACCTGATTTACCCAATAGCCATGGGCTTGTAAAGCTATGCAAACAAAATGTTTAATTTCAGATACCTATTAAGATAACCAAAGGAACTAATCTCATGATAAAACCTTTTAAAAAGCTAAAAATCATCCTATAAAATACCTAATCACCTTCTAGCTTAGCTCTGGTTTACACCTAGCTTTTTATCTGTCAGTTTTGCAGAAAAAAGGGAGAAGAAGCTCAGGTCCTGGGAAGGCCCCTTGCATTCCCAGAGGCATGAAGACCCTGAGCCTTGCCACGCTTGATCTGCAAGGCTGGTTTCCAGGCCAGCACATTCTGCCCATATGCCAGGTTTTCTGAAGAATTACAGATCTGTATTCTCCAAACAGTTTCTGCACAGCAAGAAAAGGCATGTAAAAGAGGCTGGAGATACATACCCACTTCACCCTGTATGGTCTATTTAAAAAAAAAAAAAACAACCAAAACCAGCTTCCAACCCGCTCTGAATGACTTTAAGTCAAAACCCACAGAGACTAATGAGGCATCATTGTGCAAACACCACTTTTAACCTCCACTTAGCCCAGTCGAGTCAGCACAAGGTTCAAGTCCAGAGCTCTGTATGACTAGTGGGCCAGCAGGTGCCATGGTGTGTGGGAGGGGAGGAGAAGTGGCCTAGCTCCTGCTGGGTTCAATGGATCCACACCATGAGTAGACCACTGGCATGGTGGCTGCCTCCATCCAAGAGGCCGCTGGTTTAATTTCCTTGTAAGAATCACTGCAGAAGCTGGAGCATCAATAGATCCTTGCTGTGGAAGAAAAGTCTGCAGCACCATCTCCTGACTCCCTGCTAAAAAGCTCAGCCTCCCAACTTCTCCAGCGTTGCCTGATTCAGGAAGGAAGCCAGTCCTGTTTTTCCTTCTCCCACTCCAGCCGCCTTAGTCAGTAAGTGGCAGAGAAGTGGGTGAAGAAGAAGGAGGCAGCACTCTTTTGGGACAGACCTCAATGGGGTGGGAGGGTGACCCCCTCTACAACCATATCTCACCTATTTCAGAATCAGATTTGTCCACAAAACAGACTCGGATCACAGGAAGTCCATCTGCCAGCCACAGGGAAGGCAAATACCAACGTGAAGCCCTGGTTTCTTGCAAGCACCCAGGCTGGTCTGCTGATTATAGCAGGGATCTGGGGGAGAGGGAGATGAGCCTGGCCCTGAGACTGCAGCCTGGCTTTCTGAGATGGACCAGATTGTGAGATGAGGAGAGGAAGGCTGCAGAGCTAACACAGACCTCCATGCACAAAGCTCTTTTTAAAAATTAAAAAAGCAGGGCCTCTTAAGATTCAGTGATGCTGTTCACCTGCAATCGTCAGTACTTTTTACTTCTCTGGTGGACTTTATTTTAAAGCTCCAGTGTGCCCACTGGCTCCTATAAACCATGTCTTCCCACCTCTCTATGCCCCAGTACAGACATTGGATCCCATCAGCAAATACAGTCAGATTAGACTTTTAAAAAATGGATTAGGGACTTCCCTGGCAGTCCTGGGCTTCCCTAGTGGCTCAGCTGGTAAAGAATCTGCCTGCAATGTGGGAGCCCTGGGTTTGATCCTTGGGTTGGGAAGATCCCCTGGAGAAGTGAACAGCTATCAACTCCAGTATTCTGGCCTGGAGAATTCTATGGACTGTACAGTCCATGGGGCGGGGAGAGTCAAACAGGACTGAGATACTTTCACTTTCTGGCAGTCCAGTGGTTAAGACTTCACTTTCCGGTGCAGGAGATGAGGGCTGGATCCCTGGTGGGGGAGCTAGAATACCACATGCATTGAGGCCAAATACATAAATTAAATAAAATAGTTGCTAGAATTTTTAAAATCAAGAGATTTCACATACACCTCAGATTTCTGATTCTCCTGAAAAATCAAAAGTACAAGCCACACGGGAAAGGCCTTCTGCAGCAATCCAGGCCAGAGCTGAGCAGGGTCCTACAGGAGCACACCTTATCTACCTGCTTGGCCCTTGAGCAACACCCTCTCAAAATATTCCTATTTCTTTAAACAAACAAAAAGGATAAAGAGGGACTTTCCTGGCGGTCCAGTGGTTAGGACTCCCCGCTCCCAATGCAGGAGGTACAGGCTTGATCCTGGGTCGGGGAACGAAGATCCCACATGCCCCACAGTGAGGGCAAAAAAAAGACAAGCTATCAGTCCCCACAAGGCTAATCTCCCCGCCCCTAAATCACTAACATCCCTTCCTCATCATCTCTAATCTGGCGTCCAAATTCTCTCCCCAGAGGGCAAGGCCAGGAGTGCCCCACCCTGCGGATATAACACCCGCCAAACGCGCACCCGGGTTCCTGCGGGAAGCGACACGCGCGCGCCCGCGCACGCACACACAGGAGTTCCTGCGGGCGGAGACAGCACACACATCCCTTCGTTCCCCCGTTTCTCCATAAGGAAAATAAATGGACTAAGACCGTCTGCCCTGGCGCTGCTCCGGGCGCCCCCTTGGCTCCGGCGGCGGCTCGGGGCCCTTTACCTGCGGAGGCGGCGCCGCGAGGTCACAGGCCGGCAGGCGCGTGGACAGCAGGCCTCCCCGCCGGGCGCGCAGGCCCCGCCCCACCGCCTTCCGGCTCGTCCGCGCGGGGCCTTCCGGGGCGCCGCCCACCGGGAGCGCCTCCGCCGCCCCTGCCGCTGCGCTGCCGACCCCGGCTCCGCTCTGCCAGCGCCTGCCAGGATGGGGCGCCTGGAGCGGGATCGCTGGGCCCCGAGGCCGCGCGCAGCCCTGCCCTCCACCCGCTCACCCCCATACTAGGTCGGAGTTCCTTTAGTTCTTACTCAAGCCCGGGGGCCTCCTGGGAGGCCCTGTCTCACTTTGGCCTTTCACTCACTACCGAGACACTCCCCCACCCCTCGGTTCGGGAGGAACGCCGCGGCCTCGGCGAAGGGCTGAGTTAATGTTCGCTGAATGCACCTGGCAGAGGCAAACGTCAGCCGGCCGCAGTGCGGACACCGGCGGCCTCTGCGTCTGGGGGTTTGAAAAGATTTTGCGCCCCCTTTCTCCTGGGGTTCCAAGGAAAGAGGAGGTCCAGCTTCCAGGGGAAAGCTGAGGTTGGGGAGCCTCCTGGGAGGGTGCAAAGGTGTGAGGGAGGCAGGTCAGAGAAGGGCCAGGGGATGCTTTGGAGCGGCCCGTGGAGGAGCCTTCTACCCATCTCCTCCAACCCCCACATACAAGGGCTGGCCTGGAACCATCTCAAAGCTGAAAAAGGCTTCTGGGGGCTTTCCATGGGCTATCTCCCTCAATCCTGCAGCGTAGGCCTGGTTCCCATTGCCATATTACAGACAGGAGAAGGAAGGCCCCAAGGCTCAGAGAGGGTGGTCTACCCAGGTCCAGCAAGGTAGGGAGTGTCAGGGTCCAGACTCCATCCTGGGTCCACCTGGCTCAAAGACCTTTCTTGTAACCAGCCCTCTGGCTTGCCTTCCTGAGTGCTGTGGGCACCCAGAGAGTCGGCCTCTTTCAAACTACCATTTTTTTTTTTCTTTCTGAATGGGAAAGTCCTTTGGGTATGTTCGTGTGTGAGCTATAGATATATAGGTAGATATTTCACTTTACTGAAGTATGATTTACATACAAGAAGCTGTACATATTTGATGTATATAAAAGTTGATGAGTTTAGGGATGAATTTATACCTGTGAAATCATCACCACCATCAAGGCCATAAGTATATACATCACCTCTGGATGTTTCCTTCCATCTCCTTTATTATTACTATCTTTTGTGTGTGGAGATGTGGTAAGCTTAGCACACTTCAGTGTACACTACAGTATTGTTAACTACAGATACGATTCTGTATAGTAGATCTCTAGAATTTATATATGTTAGGTTAGTTAACTGAAACTTTGTATTCTTTATCATCATTTTGTTACTTCTGTTTCCACTCTGTCACTAATGTGAAAAGGGGCCTATAGCATTAACCAGAGTTCCCCTGCCACAAATAAGTTCCCCTGAAATAACTGCATTTGTTCCTGAATAGGAGCTTTATGAGTTTGGGTGACATTCCAAAACTGAAAGTGAAAATTAACCAAGGTAAAGAATAGCCCAACTCCCTGGGGTGTCTCCAGGTTTGGGCCTGGATAAGATTCTCCTGTTTCTCCGCAGGCCAGCTCCCTCTGGTGGCACATTAAGGAACTGGGCCCTTTCACTCACTCCTGGAGAGATGGGGAGGAAAGGACAGGGTGGCAGGAAAATGCTGGAAGGGAAAGAAACTTCAAGGGTGGGGCCCCTCTAGAGAAGGTTAGCTATAAGAAGTACGGCAAACATTCAACCCATCAGCAACTTGGGACCTTCATTCTGATATGAATAAAGTCTTAAAATGCACACATCAAAGCCCATAAATGTAACACACTGTACCACAGTCTCATAATGGCAGCTGAGCCTCTTGCAAAGTGGGTCCCATGAATGAGGAGAACAGCGGGGTCTCCATCATGGCGTGGTGACTCTTCACTGGCCCAGCATCCATTTAGTGCTTTCATAATGCTTATGATCTTAAGGTCTGGCTGGATGATCTGGGGAAAGTTATTCAACTTCTCTGTGCCTCAGTTTCCCCATTTGGGCAATGACAGTAATAATAGTGCCTGTCTCATAGGATTGTTTTGAAGATCAAAGGAGGTAATGTGTAGGAATCTAGAATATTCTTGATTACATCATAAGTTATGAAAATGAAGGTCCAAATTCCCCAGTGTGAGTGTCATATGCCCAGAATGGTGAGAAATGCAATTCTACCCCAGCCTTTGCAGTGCACCCTCTTCCTGATGGACCCAGTTTGCTAGGTTGTATTCAAAGAGCCTACCAGAGTCGGAATTCAGGTGGGATCCCCTGAGGCCAGCAACCCCATCCTCCCCTTTTTTGAGAGGATGAGTGAGGACCTCCCAACTTACACAACTCTTTCAGAATAAACCCACCCAGACCCAGGGCTGGATGATCCACACATACATAAACCCCTGCAATCTCTTAATAACAGCATACACATAAAGCAGTTGTCACTTTGAAAACTAAATCATGTTCTTTAAGTTACCTCCTTGGGTGTCCCTGGTGGCTCAGATGGTAAAGAGTCCACTTGCAATGCAGGGAACTTGGATTCAATCCCTGGATCAGAAAGATTCCCTGGAGAAGGGAATGGCAGCCCAATCCAGTTTTCTTGTCTGGAGAATTCCATAGACAGAGGAGCCTGATGGGTTACAGTCCATGGAATTGCAAAGAGTCAGACATGATTGAGTGTCTAACACTTTCACTAAGGACATCATAGTCTGTCTGGTGATTAGGGATTCCTGGGGATCTTGCTCTAGCCTTGAAGACAATCATTTATCCCAAGGTACTCACTGAGTCAAGGTTTGGGTCAGTAGCGGTACATGCTGGTCCAGGAGACCTTTCCTAAGGACCTCTGAGTCCTTAGCCCTGCCCAAAGGAAGTCTCCTCATCTCCCAGTCCTTCCCCCCAGGTTGCATTCACCTTCACCTGTAAAGTGTTCTGCACACTTTTTGGCATATCCCAGCTGTATTAGTTGCTAGGGCCCCATAAGAAAGTACCACAAACTGGGTGGCTCAAAAGAGAAATTTATTGTCTAACAATAATGTACATCTTTGTTTACTAAATATGTAAACCATAGAAATCACAATTCTCAAATCATTAGAAGAAAAAGAATGTTTCTCAATTCTTGTAATCTGAATTTTTATTGAGGATCATACAATGGATTGTGAAAAGACTTACTTAGACTACATGTGAACTTAACATGTTTATTCGTAAAAGTGAATCATTTTTTAAAACAAGAAGAAGTCCAAGGAGTTGGCAGGCAGCGCTCCCTCTAAAACCTCCCTCAACTGTTCTATCTAGCCTCTAGTGGTGGCCCCCAATCCTTGGCATTCCTTGGCTTGCAGCTGCATCTCTACCTTTTTTGTCACATGACGTTCTCCCTTGTATCTGTGTGTGTCCAAATTTCCCTCTTATTATACGGCACCAGTCATGTTGGAGTAATGTGTGTGCTCAGTCACTCAGTCGTGTCTTGACTCTTTGTAGCCCAGTGGTCTGCAGCCTGCTAGGCTCCTCTGACCATGGGATTTTCCAGGCAAGAATATTGCAGTGAGTTGCCATCTCATTGGAGTAAGGGCTCACCCTAATGACATCATCTCTAACTTGATTACAACTGCAAAGACCCTGTTTCCAAATAAGGTCATATTCATAAGTACAAAAGGTCAAAACTTTCACATATATTTTGGGATGACACAATTGAGTCCATAATACCAAGTAGTCAGCAAATGCCAGCTATGATGATTATTATCCAAACAGGCACATGGGTACCTGCAAGCATGATAAAGACCATTCTTAGGGACTTTCCTTGTGGTCCAATGGCTAAGGCTCCTCAATTCCAATGCAGGGGGCCTGGATTCTATCCCTGGTCAGGGAACTAGATCCCACATGCTGCAACTAAGAGTTTTCATGCAGCAACTAAGACCCAGTACAACCAGATAATTAAAAAAGAAAGATTTTTTTAAAAGAGAGAAAAAAATACCATTCACAACTATGCCTTGTGTTGAGGTTGTTGTGTGCAGGGGGCCATCCAGCTGCCTGCTTTTAGTCTTGGGAGAGCTTCATTCCAAAAGGGTTGTTGAGGGATGAGGTGGCTTTGGGACTGGTAATGAGCTCCTCCTGGGCTTCCTCATTCTTCTTCTAAATAATTAATTCATCTTCTTCCTTAGTGTTTACATCCTTCAAATATTTGTAGATGGTTATCATGTCCCTTTAGTCATCACTTAGCACCACTCTACATATTTGCCGTGGTGTTGAGTGTGTGTTATCCTCATTTCATGATTATTATTATTATTTCCTCGTGGCACACTCCCTTATTCCCACAGCCACCATCACTGCTGTGTGAATTTCCTCCAGGTCTCCAGCCTCTCAAGTGCCAAGTTCCCTGGCATGTAATTTTAGAAATCAGTAGTGGTGACAAGAGATGACTTGCAGGCCCTCTGACCCCCAACTCCTTTGTCATTTTTGCCAGTTTCCCCAAAGCCACATCAAATAAACAGACAAGCTCGGTAAACAGAGTGTGTTTACAGTGCAAATATTTTAAGTTTCCAGTCAGATCTCCCTGCCCCTGCTTCCATCCAGGTACTCTGAATTTCCTTAACTATAAAATCAGGCTGAGATCCCCCACTCTCAACAACCTGGGATTACTATGAAGACTACCCAAGGAACAGAGCAGAAAAGTTTTCTGTAAACCGCAAGCAGGGGGAGTGGCGGTACCAGCAATGCCTTCAACATACGTTTAGGTTTCTGCAGAGAGTTCCAGGGGTCAGCTGTTCCAAACAGCTACAAATTCTAAGTTAGAATTTACAAAATGAACTTGATAGAACTGAGATTCACCCTAAAATCTGTTTGTTGAAAGAATATAGAGATGCCCTACTTCAAAATCTACTATTAGATTTTAGTATTCCAAATAAAGTGTGGAACTCAGAGCTGCATGGGCCCTTGGAGACATGTTACAGATGGCCCTGAGGAGGCTTTGGAAGGTTATGCTGCTATAAAAGATTTAAAAAAAAAAAAATCCACCGTGTCTTCCATTTCAGGTCTCACTGAAGAGTTCTTCTGTACCCGGAAGACTTATTTTCAGTCTGAGAACAATGATTTTCAATGGTTCTGTTGAACATGCAATTCTCACGCAAGTATTTCTATAATTATCCTGTTTCAGTTATAATACAGTTTCTGGAACAATAGGACTTTTATTGTATTGCCATATCTGTTATAATAGATGTTTTATTACAGAAAATTATAGTAGAGTCACTATTATGATTCTGAAGTTTTTATTTCAAATTGCTCATAGGATGGAAATTTTTTCTCCCAAGTAGTTTTTACTTTAATAGTGCTTTGGGTTTTTGTTGGTTTTTTATTTTTAAAACTGTGGTCTGTTTGGGACTTTGTTCAATGGCAGAAGGTTTTCTTTTGCTCCAGTACATACTGTGGCTGAAAACTTACCCCTGGTGCTTATTTGTTTGTGTGTTCTTAGCATGTAGTGCACAGGATATTTTTTAATGCCATCTAGATTATATCTGAATACATTAGCCTATTCAGGCTGCCATAGCAAATACCATAGACTGAGTGGCTCAAAGAACAGAAATTTATTTCTCACGGTTCTGGAGACTGAAGGTCCAAGAGCGTGGTGATGGCAAGGGTAGGTTTCATGCTGAGGCCTCTTTCCTTGGCTTGTAGCTGCCCTATTGTTGTGTGCTCATACGACCTGTTCTGTGTACATGCAGGGAGAGACAGTGAGCTCTCTGGTGTTTCTTCTTATCAGGACATTAATCCTATCAGGTCAGGGCCCCACCCTTATGACCTCATTTAACATTAATTACCTTCTTATGACACCACTCTTATGGTGGTGTTGGAGAAGACTCTTGAGAGTCCCTTGGACTGCAAGGAGATCCAACCAGTCCATCCTGAAGGAGATCAGTCCTGGGTGTTCATTGGAAGGACTGATGCTGAAGCTGAAACTCCAATACTTTGGCCACCTCATGCCAAGAGTTGACTCATTGGAAAAGACCCTGATGCTGGGAGGGATTGGGGGCAGGAGGAGAAGGGGACGACAGAGGATGAGATGGCTGGATGGCATCACCGACTTGATGGGCATGAGTTTGAGTAAACTCCGGGAGTTGGTGATGGACAGGGAGGCCTGGCGTGCTGCGATTCATGGGGTCACAAAGAGTTGGACACGACTGAGCGACTGAACTGACTGACTGAACTGATGACACCACCCTTATGGCAGAAGGTGAAGAGGAACTAAAAAGCCTCTTGATGAAGGTGAAAGAGGAGAGTGAAAAAGCTGGCTTAAAACTCAACATTCAGAAAAACTAAGATCATGGCATCTGGTCCTATCACTTCGTGGCAAATAGATGGGGAAACAATGGAAACTGTGACAGATTTTATTTTCTTGGGCTCCAAAATCACTGCAGATGGTGACTGCAGGCTTGAAATTAAAAGACGCTTGCTCCTAGGAAGCAAAGCTATGATATAGCTAGACAACATATTAAAAAGCAGAGATGCTACTTTGCCGACACAGATCTATATAGTTAGAGCTATGGTTTTTCCAGTAGTCATGTATGGATATGACATGTGGACCATAAAGAAGGTTGAGTGCTGAAGAATTGATGCTTTTGAACTGTGATGTTGGAGAAGACTCTTGAGAGTCCCTTGGACTGCAAGGAGATCAAACCAGTCAATTCTGTTGTTATTGTTGCTCCGTTGCTCAGTCCTGTCTGACTCTTTGCAACCCCATGGACTGCAGCACGCCAGGCTTCCCTGTGCCTCACCAACTCCCAGAGCTTGCTCAAACTCATGTCCACTGAATCAGTGATGCCATCCAACCATCTCGTCCTCTGTCGCCCCCTTCTCCTCCTGCCTTCAATCTTTCCTAGCATCAGGGTCTTTTCTAATGTGTCAGCTCTTTGTATCAGGTGACCAAAGTATCGGAGCTTCAGCATCAGTCCTTCTAATGAATATTCAGGATTGATTTCCTTTAGGATTTACTGGTTGGATCTTCCTGCTGTCCAAGGGGCTCTCAAGAGTCTTTTCCAACATCACAGTTCAAAAGGATCAATTATTCAACATTCAGCCTTCTTTATGGTCCAACTCTCAGTTCCATACATGACTACTGGAAAGGCCATAGTTTTGACTATATGGACGTTTGTCATCAAAATAATGTCTCTGCTTTTTAATAAGTTGTCTAGGTTTGTCATAGCTTTTCTTCCAAGGAGCAAACATTACAAAAATCTTTTAATTTTGTTGCTGCAGTCACCATCTGCAGTAATTTTGGAGCTGAAGGAAATAAAGTCTGTCACTGTTTCCATTGTTTCCCCTTCTATTTGCCATGGAGTGATGAGACCAGATAACAGGATCTTCATTTTTTGAATGTTGTTGCTGTTTTTTCTTTCATAATTGAAATTTTATTGGTTGTTTTGAGGATCACTACAAAGATATTTCTATTTGCATACAATTCTTCACATACATACCAAAAATCTAAAAAATCACATAGTTGTGATTTTTAACAGTTATTCCAGCGACTTTCCAGCTTAAAATTTGGAGCACATTTTCCTTAACAGGATATAAAGTATCAATATCCTCAAATATTGATATGTTGTTACATCATAAGTCACACTGATTCACAATTTAATATCTTATACACTACATACTTAAACTGTCAATAATTCACAGCACATTAACCAAGTTGTAGGAAAACTGGACTACCATGACCAAAGATGTTAATAGAGTGCACAAAATTCTGACCAGGAAAGCCAAGATCAAGGAGTGGTCTGTTGTAGGAAATAATTCTACCAAAACAATATGGGAAGAGAAATAATTTAAAGTGTTCAAGACATTAAATGCACAACTGACTCCAAATTGCCATTTAGTATACTTTTGTATTATAGGATATAAAAACTACCCCCCACCTGTGGAATGTTAAGCTGGCACCCAAGACAATCAAAGCATCCTATATTCAATATACCACTGTTTTCTGGTTGTACCAAAAAATAAACAACCAGCAAATGACTTCACCTCTTAAAAAAAAAGCATTTACACTTTAAAAATGGGATGAGGTGGGATTCCTTCCTTTTTAAAAATGTCTCTAGAGCTACTAAAAAACTTGCATTTACAAAATAGTTGATTAAAAATATTCCTCTGAACTGTACAAGAAGCACAACAGGGACCACTGGCAGGACTGGGTGTGTGGTATTAATCTCACTTGGCTTCTTTCTCTTCTGCGACACTGGAGGCTGGGCTCTCCTCATTTTCAGTCCTTCATTTCCCACAGGTAAGTCTTCTTTAGTCTCTTGGTTGGCCATTTCCTCCTGGTTTCCCTTTGCTCCTCTCTTCCCTTTCGTTTGCACTGTTTTGCCTGAAGATTTATCCTTTCCCACCGCCATTTTTGGTTTCCACTTTTGCAGGAGCCCATTTAGCTGACAACCTTGCAGATCTCCTCTTGGGCTCCTCCTTCACTGCCCCCTCGACAGAGCTGACCTTCCTCTTGGGCATCCTGGTGGCAGGGCGGGTGAGAGCCATGGTAGGCCAAGAACCTTCCAGAAGCCGAGTAGCCTGACCACTGCCTCTGCTCTCCCCTGCTGAGCTGCTGGGACCCACAGTGGGTGGAGGGTAGGGGGGTGGGCCATGGGAGAACTGGATGGAACTGGATTGGGAGCCCACCCCTTCTGAATGTTAAGTTTTAAGCCAGCATTTTCAGTCTCCTCTTTCACTTCCATCAAGAGGCTGTTTAGTTTTTCTTTACTTTCTACCATAAGGGTGGTGTCATCTGCATATCTGAAGTTATTGATATTTCTCCCGGCAATCTTGATTCCAGTTTGTGCTTCATCTAGCCCAGCGTTTCTCATGATATACTCTGCATAAAGTCAAATAAGCAGGGTGACAATATACAGCCTTGACATACTCCTTTCCCGATTTGGAACCAATCTGTTGTTCCATGTCTGGTTCTAACTGTTGCTTCTTGACCTGCATTCAGATTTCTCAGGTGGCAGGTAAGGTGGACTGGTATTTCCATCACTTTAAGAATTTTCCAGTTTGTTGTGATCCACACAGTCAAGGCTCTAGTGTAGTCAGTAAAGCAGAAGTAGATATTTTTCTGGAATTCTCTTGCTTTTCCTATAATCCAACAGATGTTGGTATATTAATCTCTGGTTCCTCTGCCTTTTCTAAATCCAGCTTGAACATCTGAAAGTTCTCAGTTTAGGTGCTGGCTTGGAGAATTTTGAGCATTACATTGCTAGCATATGAAGTGAGTGCAATTGTACAGTAGTTTGAACATTCTTTGGCATTGCCTTTCCTCGGGATTGGAATGAAAACTGATCTTTTCCAGTCCTGCGGACAGTGCTGAATTTTCCATATTTGCTGGCATATTGAGTGCAGCACTTTAACAGCATCATCTTTTAGGATTTGAGATAACTCAACTGGAATTCCATCACCTCTACTAGCTTTGTTTGTAGTGATGCTTCCTAAGGCCCACTTGACTTCAAACTCCAAGATATCTGGCTCTAGGTGAGTGATCACACCATCATGGTTACCTGGGTCATTAAGATCTCTTTTGTACAGTTCTTCTGTATATTCTTGCCACCTCTTCTTAATCTCATCTGCTTCTGTTAGGTCCATACCATTTCTGTCCTTTATTATGCCCATAGTTGCATGATGTTCCTTTGGTATCTCTAATTTTCTTGAAGAGATCTCTAGTCTTTCCCTTTTTATTGTTTTCCTCTATTTCTTTGCATTGTTCACTTAAGAAGGCTCTTATCTCTCCTTGCTGTTCTTTGGAATGCTGCATTCAGATGGGTATCTTTCCTTTTCTCCTTTGCCTTTAGCTTCTCTTCTTTTCTCAGCTATTTGTAAGGCCTTAGACAGCCATTTTGCCTTTTTGCATTTCTTTTTCTTAGGGATGCTTTTAATCACTGCCTCCTGTACAATATCATGAACCTCCATCCATAGTTCTTCAGGCACTCTGTCTATCAAATCTAATCCCTTGAACCTATTTGTCACTTCCACTGCTTAATCATAAGGTATTTGAATTAGATCATACCTGAATGGTCTAGTGGTTTTCCCTACTTTCTTCTATTTAAATCTGAATTGGGCAATAAGGAGTTCATGATCTGAGCCATGGTCAGATCCTGGTCTTGTTTTTGCTGACTGTATAGAGCTTCTTCATCTTTGACTGCAAAGAATATAATCTATCTGATTTTGGTATTGATCATCTAACGATGTCCATGTGTAGAGTCATCTCTTGTATCATTGGAAGAGGGTGTTTGCTATGACCAGTGCATTCTCTTGGCAAAACTCTGTTAGCCTTTGCCCTGCTTCATTTTGTACTCCAAGGCCAAACTTGCCTGTTACTCCAGGTATCTCTTGACTTCTTACTTTTGCATTCCAGTCCCCTATGATGAAAATGACATCTTTTTTTGGTGTTAGTTCTAGAAGGTCTTGTAGGTCTTCATAGAACTGTTCGACTTCAGCTTCTTCAGCATTACTGCTTGGGGCATAATCTTGGATTACTGTGATATTGAAGGGTTTGTCTTGTAAACAAACAGATCATTCAGTCACTTTTGAGATTGCACTGAAGTACTGAATTTCAGACTCTTTTGTTGACTATGAGGGCTATTCCACTTCTTCTAAGGGATTCTTGACCATTATAGTAGATATAATGGTCATCTGAATTAACCCACTCATTCAAGTCCATTTTAGTTCATTGATTCCCAAATGTCAATGTTCACTCTTGCCATCTCCTGTTTGACCATTTCCAATTTACTTTGATTCATGGACCTAATATTCCAGGTTCCTATGCAATATTGTTCTTTACAACATCTGACTTTACTTTCACCACTAGACACATCCACAACTGGGTGTTGATTCTGCTTTGGCTCAGCCTCTTCATTCCTTCTGGAGCTATTTTTCTGCTTTTCTCAGGCACCTATTGATCTGGGGAGTTCATCTTTCAGTGTCATATCCTTTTGCCTTTTCATACTGTTTGTGGGGTACTCAAGGATAGAATAATGAGTTGTTTTGCTATTCCCTTCTCCAGTGGACCACTTTTTGTCAGAACTCTCCACCATGACCCATCTGTCTTGGGTGGCCCTACATAGCATGGCTCATAGTTTCACTGAGTTAGACAAGGTTGTGATCCATGTGATCAGTTTGGTTAGTTTTCTATGATTGTGGTTTTCATTCTGTCTGCCTTCTGATGGATGAGGATAAGAGGCTTGTCGAAGCTTCCTGGTGGGAGAGAATGGCTGTGGGTAAAACTAGGTCTAGTCAGTTCTAAAGGAAATCAATCCTGAATATTCATTGGAGGGACTGATGCTGAAGCTGAAGCTCCAATACTCTGGCCACATGATGTGAAGGGCTAACTCATTGGAAAAGACCTTGGTGCTGGGAAAGATTGAAAGCAGGAGAAGGAGAGGACAGAGGAAGAGATGGTTGGATAGCATCACTGACTCAATGGATATGAGTTTGAGCAAGCTCTGGGAGATGGTGAATGACAGGAAAGCCTGGCGTGCTGCAGTCCATGGGATGCAAAGAGTCGGACACGACTGAGCAACTGAACAACAACAACAACAACCTCCTTATGGCCCCATCTACAAACACAATCACTTTGGGAATTAAGGCTTCAGCATATGAATTAAGGGCACACAATTTAGTCCATCAGTTCAGTTCAGTCGCTCAGTCGTGTCCGACTCTTTGCGACCCCATGAATCGCAGCACGCCAGGCCTCCCTGTCCATCACCAACTCCCGGAGTTTACTCAAACTCATGCCCATCGAGTCGGTGATGCCATCCAGCCATCTCATCCTCTGTCGTCCCCTTCTCCTCCTGCCCCCAATCCCTCCCAGCATCAGGGTCTTTTCCAATGAGTCAACTCTTTGCATGAAGTGGCCAAAGTATTGGAGTTTCAGCTTCAACATCTGTCCTTCCAATGAACATCCAGGACTGATCTCCTTCAGGATGGACTGGTTGGATCTCCTTGCAGTCCGAGGGACTCCCAAGAGTCTTCTCCAACACCACAGTTCAAAAGCATCAATTTTTCGGCACTCAGCTTTCTTCACAGTCCAACTGTCACATCCATACATGACCACTGGAAAAACCATAGCCTTGACTAGATGGACTTTTGTTGGCAAAGTAATGTTTCTGCTTTTTAATATGCTGTCTAGGTTGTTCATAACTTTCCTTCCAAGGAGTAAGCGTCTTTTAATTTCATGGCTGCAATCACCATCTGCAGTGATTTTGGAGTCCAAAAAAATAAAGTCTGACACTGTTTCCACTGTTTCCCCATCTATTTGCCATGAAGTGATGGGACCAGATGCCATGATCTTAGTTTTCTGAATGTTGAGCTTTAAGCCAACTTTTTCACTCTCCTCTTTCACTTTCATCAAGAGGCTTTTTAAGTTCCTCTTCACTTTCTGCCATAAGGGTGGTGGCATCTGCATATCTGAGGTTATTGATATTTCTCCCAGCAATCTAGATTCCAGCTTGTGCTTCCTCCAGCCCAGCATTTCTCATAGCACTACATAAATTTTATTATTATTGTGGAAGAAATTCCCAGAGCCCGTGTATTAAATAAAGTTAATAAACTATATTTTGAGAAGGAACTTGAGACTTCAAGCACAGAAGATTAGATTAGGTAATATCCTATTTCAGAAGGTAGCCCCACTGGGGAAGAAGGGAGGGGCTGGAGTTTTTCTTGGTTAATTCACTGACCTCAGAACCCCCCCTCCCCCCGCCCAGTTGGTGCAGGCCAGCTGGGGTCTGGAAGCGTGTTTATTGACTCTAACATGATGTTTACTCCATAGGAAGATCCCACCTCAGGAGAAAGGGTGATTTTGAAAGATGTCAGGTTGACTTCTAAGCCCAGTGGACCTGTCCACATGAAAGGTCCCCCCAGATCTGCCCACTGGTTCAGCACCCTCAGGACCCGCCTCTGAGGTTAGCCATCATTTCCACGTGTCCCTGGTAGAACACACTCCCTAGCTTAGAGTCCAGAACTATGGATGGAGGTGTCCTGGGAAAACCAGTGGATCCCCAGTCACAGTCTTTAACTAGACAGACCTCAAATTATCTAGGTGCTCAGGTTTCCAAATGATTTCTTAGGCTTCCCAAGAAACAGCGAGAAGGGGACTTCCCATGGTTACACTGAGTAACAGAATCATGGTCCAAACCTCTTGGCTTCCCAGCCTCTCTTCCTCCCACAGCACACTCTCCAGCAGGGAAGAGAGGAGACCCTAGAGGGTACTGAGGGTGGGGGTGCTGAACACTGGGTGCTGAATCCCCATTAAGGCTGGCAGGGTGGTAGATAAACACACAGACACACACAAAGTAAATATGGAAAAACTGGAAAAGAGACTGTTCAGGGAATCTTCCAATATAGAAAGCAATCTGGTAGTTTGAAGCTCCCAGAAGAGAGGGGACTTTGGAATTCAAGGCAGTCTTCTGAGGCTCAGAGGCACTGGGAGGTGGGATCTTTGGGGTCTTGTCTCCTCCCCCTCCCCCACTCCCATCCCACAGTATTGTGTCCACTGCAAAATGCCAACTGCCTTGTGGGAACACAGTCCTAACTTCAGGATGGACACCGCTGGGGAAAGGGATCTCCTCTGCACACATTTGGCCCCTTTCCGGCCACATCCCTGTTAGGAAAACAGAGACTTTCCCCCTGTTCTGTCAATGTTTATCCACCTGTGGACCTCAGGACCTCAGGTCAATGATGCTCCATTGACCTCAATGTTCAGGCCCTGATAAGGCAGACTTTGGGGCGATGGTCTGGGGAGATAAACATGGATTGTCTCTGGCAGTTTCCGTAGGTCAGGATGTCAGGGGTGCAGAGGGCACCAGTAGCTCCTTCTACCTGAGGCCCCCTCCACTTGCCCAAGGCCCCAACAGGTATCAGGCCCTAGGCCCTGCCCTCCTGGGTTGAATCCCTGCCACCTTTCTCTGCTGCCATCATGCTTTGCTGGCGTAACCCAAGGCAGGAGGCAGCCAGGTGGGCTGGGATCACAGATCCATGCCTTGGTGATGGCCTTACCGTTGCCGGCGGCTCGTGGAGAGTGAGCCTAGCTAGACAAGAGATTTCACTCAAGTAAGCTCCTCAAAGTATCTCCTGAAGCCTCAAAGATTACAGCGCCCACACAATGCAAGCAAAGCGGCTTCCGATAATGCGGCAGACAGCGGGCCGCGGGGCACTCCAGGTCGATGCGCGGGCCCAGGTTGCGGGCTCACCCGTGGCGTGGCTCCTCCCGGAAAACAAAGGCTGGGGGCCTGTCCTTGCGGAGCAGCAGGGGAAGGGAAGCGTGCGGGAGGGGGCGGTGCAGGGTGAGGGGGTGGAGAGCTTTGCTGGCTCCACACGCAGCAAGCGGAGCAGCCAGACAAACGGCGCAGCCGGAGGGTGTGCGATGGGGAAGCAGGGCGGCCCGGATGGAGGGTCAGGTGTGGGTTTGAGACCGATGGGAAGCGCTCCAAACAATGCCTGTTGTTTCCTCTGGGCTGATTTTTGCTCAGTTTCATCAAGTAATTTGCATACCATTTCAATAAAATAAATGAGTTATGGCCGAGTTTTTGTTTTATTTGCATTAAATGAGGGCTTCCTTTCCTTTATTGAGATAATTTGTCCCGAGCTGGGTGCACCGTGGGCCAGAGGGAAGGTCTCCGGCTCCCGCGCCGGCCAGATCTCAACTTCCCGTGTGCTGAGCTGGATTGCCGACTCCTGGGACGCCCGTCCTTTGTTCCCGCTTTCCCCAGTGGCTCTGGGAATACCTCTCTTGTCTTAGCCTATCTTTCTTGCGGTGGAAACTCCAAAAATTTCCGTGTAGGAGGGGGTCCAGGGGACAATGCAGTAGGAAGGAGCTGGGGGGTTAAAGCGCTTCTTTTAAAGTTGAATTTGCAAACTAAGCACACCCTAAGTTTACTAGGGTTTTATGTTGCAACTTTTTAAAAAAGACAGTATTTTCTAAAACTCATTTTCTAAAATTTATGCAAGACTGAGGAAGTGTCAATAGTTGGATTTAAGAACAGGGTAACATCACTGTATTTGTTATTATTGCTGCATAACAAATTGCTTCAAAACTTAGTGGCTTCAGACAACTGTAAACGTCTAACATCTCTCACAAAACTCTGGAGTGCTTTATCTGGGTCGTTCTAGCTTGGATTATCTCATGAGGCTGCAGTCATTTGAAAGCTTGACAGGGACAGGAGGGTTTATTTCCAAGGCCTGGGTTCCTTGACACCTGCGCCTGTCTGCCTATCCAAATCCACACCTATCCTGTACACCCTTATCACTAAGCAGGGGGCTTCCTTCAGAGCCAATGATCCAGAAACAAAGCAGAAGCACAATATCTTTATGATCTAGCTTTGAAAGTTACACAGCACCACTTTCTCAACATCCTACTGATTATGTAGTCTAGCATTTGTCAATATGGAAGCATGGGCCTGTGTGCTCGCTCAGTCATGGCCAGCTCATTGTGACCTGGTAGACTGTAGCCTGGCAGGATCCTCTCTCCATGGGATTTCCCAGGCAAGAATACTGGAGTAAGCTGCTATTTCTTTCTCCAAGGAATCTTCCTGACCTAGGGATCAAACCCACCTCTCCTAAGCATTGGCAGGCATATTCTTTACTGCTGAGCCACCAGGAAACCCCCTGTATACGTTGATCCTCCCCAGATTGGAAATCTCCAATAACCCAGGCATTACGTTAAGATGGCTGCCAGCCAAACCTTTTAGGAGAATAACAACCTAGATAAAATGGACTTTTGATACAATCACAGCCCTCATGGACCACCCCTATTAAATACAACACTCTCCCTCCCAGAATGTGATAACCACAGGAGAGGAACTATGTCTTATTTACCCCTGGGTCTCTAGTGCCTAAAGAATGACTAGTATGTAACTGGCATTCACTAATGACTACCGTTAGTAATAATTAT
The DNA here is from genome assembly GCF_019320065.1 of Cervus canadensis. Taxonomy (NCBI): domain Eukaryota; kingdom Metazoa; phylum Chordata; class Mammalia; order Artiodactyla; family Cervidae; genus Cervus; species Cervus canadensis. Next base: position 32,301,940 of record NC_057403.1, on the reverse strand, counting down.
TTAATAGCTATTAGCTTGTTGGTTCCCCGGGTCTTTCAGGCTTAATGGAAATCACCCTAAACATTAATAAATGAAAGTGACTCAAACTCTCAATCCACTTACAGTAGAACATCTGCACTGAATCCCAGAGACTGCTGATAGGCGCGGTGAAAACAAACTCCATTTCTCCTGAGCGCAAGTCCCTGGAGCCTGACTTCCTGGCTCCTCTCCTAGCCTCCCTTCCAGGCTCCTGTATCAGCAACCTTCTTCCTGCTCAGCTTGCCTGGACTGAATGAATGGGGAACTCTAGAGCATCCCAGGCACTTCCGCAAAGCATCTCTAACACAGATGCCTTGTGCTGCAGACTTTGCCTGAGGACTCAGTGTCTAGAAAGAGTTTCATGGAATGTGACCCATCAAGTAGCATGAGAGGGAATACTGAGTTACTCAGATTCTTTAAAGTTAGTTGGGCCCAGCCAGCCTCTCAGTTTTTTTGGGAGGGCCTTACACTACTCTCTTCCCGATGGGCCAGCATCAACTCACTCCCGCACTCTGCCTGGGTTCCTGTTCCCACAGCCCGGGTCAGTAACATGCTCATGTAGGCCTCAGTCCTGGGAGTCCAAAGCTCTGAACTGAGATCTTACCTTTAGCATGGTCAAAATTTTAAGCTTCATATCTAACCTTCTTCTAAATGGAGGGAAGTGGTGGGTATAAAAGTTTCTCTTCCCATAATGAATTAACACCCCACCCCTGCCCTGCCAGCTTCTCTTTGGAAGACACAATCACTCTAGTCAGTATTTCTGGGGTTTTTTAATCACAATTTTTCATTCTGGTTATGTGTAGATACACATACATACCCTCAAGACTGCTGATTATATTTCTTTAAGGTCTTCTGAGCTATTATATACTGTCATTTTGCTAAACAATTTGTTGTCCATGTAGTGACTTTAGGGACTTTCAAAGATTGTGTGTTCTCAAAGACTATTTATCAGAGACGTGGCAGAACTGAGTGAATCCCAGACATTCTGTGGACAGGTGGGCTGAGGGAGAAGTTCAGAGGGCATTCCTGAGTGATTTGCAACGTCTCAAACAGAAACATAACATCTTCTTTCATCCTCTGCAGAGTCTGGAGTGAAATTCACACCTTTTTTTTCTTCCCATCACTTAAAATCAAATTCTCGCCCTTAATACTTCCCTTCAGAGCTGCACCAAAAGATGATGATGTCTCCTCATGCATATGAATTACCCAAAGTGTGTAAGAATCAACTCCATCGGAGTGTGCTAAGGCCTTAACTCAACTACATTTAAAGCTGCTAAGCCCTGATTAAGGCAAAGGTGTCTTTTTATTTTATAAGACATTTAAGATAGTTCACGTCACCTTGCACAGATGTATTGAAATCGATTGTGGGAGGAACAGTAAAGAGAGCATATGCTCCCTGTTTCTGTTCCTGAGCCAGGTAGGATGCTGAATTCTCATGAGAAATTGAGGCAGACAGCGGCATCTGTCTCCCTGCAGCTCCTGTTTGGACACTGGTCTGGCACCCTTCCTCGCTGTTCATCCTGGGAAGGTGGTGTATTTTCAGTTGAAACCTCATATTCAGTCATGGTGTCTTCTACAAACTACACAGACACGCAATAATTATTTGCTGGAGAAGCAAAGCATAAAACCTGACACTTTATTTTATTTATTTTTTTTTCTGACACTTTATTTTAAACATAGAAGTGGAACAGATTTATACTCCAAATATTCAAACACCCCATGACCTCTCCTTAGAGAAAAAACAGTGAAAGTAGCTTCTCTTGTAACAAATTTCCACTAATTCAGCTTTTGCAGAAGCCAAATTCCAGGCTTCATTGCTGAGCTCAGGACATGAACTGAAGATACCACTAGGGGATGCTCGAGATCAGGAAATCCAAGAACTGTTGGCTGGGGAGAACTCAAGACGCACCCAATTTAATCTTAACAAACTAAGCATTTCACTTTGTGAGAACTGTACATTGAAATGGCCTGTGTCTTCACTGTTTATGCGACAATGAAATTTTTCTATATGTTCTCAATTTGATAAATTTATGTACCCTTGGGATTACATGGAATTTCAATACTGGCTCCAAATTAAAGAACCGAGGTCGTATGATAAACACCAAGTCTTTTAAGTACTTTATGTTCATGGACAAAAATCCCACTTACAGATTTTAGTTCTTTCCCAGGGCAAATTGGAGAATGCAAACATTGTCTTAACCTGGGTCCTTCCCAAGAGCAGAGCTTGAAAAAAAAAGACGTGGAGCAAGGATAGCTTATTTAAGAGGTGATCCCAGAAACAGAGGGGGTTCCCAGGTGGCACTAAGAACCTGCCTGCCAAAGCAGGAGACATAAGAGATGCACGTTCAATCCCTGGATCAGGAAGATTCCCTGGAGAAGGAAATCCAGTATTCTTGCCTGGGAATGAAATTGCTGATTTGTACAATAATTCTATTTTTAATTTTTTGAGGAGACATCATACTTTATTTTCAATGGCAACTGTACCATTTTAAACCACCATCAACATTGCACAAGGGCCCCAGTATCTCCACATTCCTGCCAATACTTGTTCTTTTTTTTCTTTTCAGTGGTAGTCATTCTAATAAATGAGAAGTGGTATCTCATAATGGTTTGATTTGTACTCCCCTCATGATTAGTGATGTTGAGCGTCTTTTCATGTGCTTCGGACAATTGTTTGAGTTGTTTCTCTTTGTTGTTGTTTTGTAAGAGTTCTTTATATATTCTGGATTTTAAACTATTGGGCTTCCCTGGTGGCTTGGAGAGTAAATAATCTGCCTGCAATGCAGGAGGCGGGGGTTTGATTCCTGGGACAGGAAGATCCCCTGGAGAAGAGAATGACTACCCACTCCAGTATGCTTGCCTGGAGAATTCCATGGACTACTCCGGTAAGGAACAGGGAGGCCTGGCGAGCTGCAGTCCATGGGGTCACCAAGATCAGGATGCTACTTAGTGACTAAACAACAACAACAACATTGAACTATTACTAGCCACATGATTTGCAAATATTTTCTCCTTTCCTTAGGTTATATTTTTATTTTATTGATAATGTCCTTTAATGCAGAAAAGTTTTAAATTTTGGTGAAGTTCAGTTTATCTTTTCCTTTGTTGCTCATGCTTTTGGCATTGTATCAGAATTCATTGCCAAATCCAAGGTCATAAAGATTTACCCCTATGTTTTCTTCTAAGACATTTATGGTTTTAGCTCTTATGTTCAGGCCATTGATCCATTTTGAGTTAAAATTTGTTATTGTATGAGGTAGAGGATCCCTCTTAATTCTCTTGCTTGTGGAAACCCAGTTGTCCTAATCGCTCCTATTCTGCCCTCCCTCCTGCCTCACTTACACGAGAAGTTCGAGGTGACCACGCAATAGTTATGTTTTGAAGTTCAGTGGAATTTGTGATGTCCCTTAGTAGAAGAGTCCACCTTCCTTCCACTCCCTCCACTCCCATCGAGAACCAAGACTGCTAATTTGCCAGAACCCAACCCAAGTAGGGACAAGAAGCACACGTTTCCCAAGTGTGTCACTGAGAGCGATGGGGAAGGGAGCCAGTCTAGCTCCCATTCCTTGGTTCCCAGACCCACATGTTCAGTTGTTGGGAGCATAGGATCAATATGTGGCAGAGCACACATGCTGTAGTCTAGAGGGTAGCACCCCAACTGTGCAAGGTACTGTCCCTAAGCTTTGCCTTCACACAGCCCTGAAATAGGCCATTCTGATGTTCTCTAAATCCAGCTGCTTCTACATGAATCTTGTTGTCATGAACCCATTGTCTGCTTCCTTTGCTGTCAATCAAAACAGATCTCTTGGCTTGAGGTAAAGTTGCTTGATCTCATGCCAATCAACTAGGCATGTAAGTCCTTGGATAGTTATGCTGGTGAAGGCACTATGGTAGGGAAGGGAATCCTTATCTACAGTAAGTGTCAGTTCTGGTGAGAACCTCTCACTGTGTCCTCTATGGTAGAAGGGACCTCGGGTCATTAACTTCTCACCAGTGGCTGCCTGGTCTCCTTAAGAAATGGTGTCATATTAAGGACACAGTATTGGTCTATATTAATGGCAAGTAAGGTATTCAACATTGGCAGTAGCCGGATTATCCTTAATAAGAGAGAACTCTGATGCTGGGCCCATGCATAACCTGATCTTTGCCACCATGGCTACACCATTCATGGAACTACTTACTGCCCGAGCATGAAGTGACTGATGCTGGCTTTATAGGATGAATCATCTTGTCTACCTAGCTGCTAAATGCCTCCTCTGCAGGAGATGCTTTTTAGGGGGCCTTTGCATAAATCCAAAATTTGGCCCACAGGTGCCCATTTTCCACAGATCTGTATCACTGATTTTCCTTTTGCCTCAGGCTGCAGTGTGGCTCAGCACAGCACTGTTACTGATCCTGTCTTTATTTAAAACTTTGATATTTTGCTCATCATGGATTTTTTTGCATTAATTTTGACTTTTTAAATATTATATTAACATATTTTTTATCTTGACTACTGATAAATTTTTCACCCAAGATGAGTGCTGCCCTTGTTCCAGCCCTGAGGGCAGCAGTTATTCTTAGCTCAGCTGGGCATGGGGACACCTCTCCCCCTCCCCTGCCCATAAGGCCACATCTTCGTCCTTTCAGGCTGCTGTAACTAGGTGGCTTATAAACAACAAATGTTTATTTCTCACAGTTCCGGAGGCTGGGAAGTCTAGTATCAGGACACGAGCACATTCAGTGTCTGCTGACAGTGCTCCTCAGGGTTGCAGATCGCCAACTTCTCCCTGTGTTGTCATGTGGGGGAGAGGGCTAGGGAGCTCTCAAGGGTCTTTTAGAAAAAGAGCGCTGATCTCATCTAGTGGGCAGGACTATGCTCAGTAAATCATTAATCCAATTGTCTGCTGATTGGTGGGCTGTGCTCTCCCTGTTTGTTGTTTGGCTTGAGGTGACCCAGTTCTGGAGTCTAGAGGCTCTATGGTAGGGCTACTGGCAGTCTCCAGAGAAGACTTATGCCAACACTCATCTTCCAGGACTGCTGCCGCCAGTGCTTCTGTCCTTGTAACAGGCCACCACTGATCCACGCCTGCTCAGGAGACCCTGAAAAACTATGGAGGAGGTTTGTAACATTGTGCAGGAGGTGGTAACCAAAACCATCCCAAAGAAAAAGAAATGCAAGGAGGTGAAATAGTTGTCTGAGGAGGCCTTAAAAATAGCTGAGAAAAGAAGAGAAGCAAAAGGCAAAGGAGAAAGGGAAGGATATACCCAACTGAATGCAGAGTTCCAAACAATAGCAAGGAGAGATAAGAAAGCCTTCTTAAGTGAACAATGCAAAGAAATAGAGGAAAACAATAGAATGGGTAAGACTAGAGATTTTTTTTTCAAGAAAGCTGGAGATACCAAGGAGATATTTCATGCAAAGATGGGAACAATAAAGGACAGAAATGGTATGGACCTAACAGAAGCAGAACAGATCAAGAAGAGGTGGCAAGGATACACAGAAGAACTATACAAAAAAGGTATTAATGACCTGGATAACCATGATGGTGTGATCGCTCACCTAGAGCCAGACATCCTGGAGTGTGAGTCAAGTGGGCCTTAGGAAGCATTACTATGAACAAAGCTAGTGGAGGTGATGGAATTTCAGCTGAGTGATTTCAAATCTTAAAAGATGATGCTGTTAAAGTGCTGCATTCAATATGCCAGCAAATTTGGAAAAATTCAGCAAGGCCATAGGACTGGAAAAGGTCAGTTTTCATTCCAATCCCAAAGGGCAATGACGAAGAGTGTTCAAACTATCATACAGTTGTGTTCATTTCACATGCTCGCAAGGTAATGCTCAAAATCCTTCAAGCTAGGCTTCAACAGTACATGAACCAAGAACTTCCAGATGTACAAGCTGAATTTAGAAAAGGCAGAGGAACCAGAGATCAAATTGTCAACATCTGCTGGATCATAGAAAAAGCAAGGGAAATCCAAAAAACATCTTCTGCTTCATTGACTATGATAAAGCCTTTGACTGTGTGGATCACAACAAACTGTGGAAAATTCTTAAAGAGATGGGAATACCAGACCACTTTACCTGTCTCTTGAGAAACCTGTATGTAGGTCAAGAAGCAACAGTTAGAAATGGACATGGAACAACTGACTGGTTTAAAATTAGGAAAGAAGTACATCAAGGCTGTATATTGTCACTCTGCTTATTTAACTTATATGCAGAGTATATCATGTGAAATGCCAGGCTGGATGAATCACAAGCTGGAATCAAGATTGCTGGGAGAAATATCAACAACCTCAGATATGCAGATGATACCGTTCTAATGGCAGAAATAGAAGAAAAACTAAAGAATTTCTTGATGAAGGTGAAAAAACTGGCTTAAAACTTAATAGTAAAAAAAAAGGAAAAAAAGGGCCATGGCATCTGGTCTCATTACTTTATGGCAAATAGATGGGATAAAAGTGGAAAAAGTAGCATATTTTATTTTTTTTGGTCTCTAAAATCACTGCAGACTGTGACTGTAGCCATGAAATTAAAAGACATTTGCTCCTTGGGAGGAAATCTGTGACCAACCTAGACAGTGTGTTCAAAAGCAGAGTCATCACTTTGCCACACTGAATATTCATTGGAAGGACTGATACTGAAGTTGAAGCTCCAATACTTTGGCTACCTGATGCGAAGAGCCTACTCATTGGAAAAGACCCTGGTGCTGGGAAAAATTGAGGGCAGGAGGAAAAGGGTGTGACAGAGGCTGAGGTGGTTGGATGGACTTGAGTTTGAGCAAACTGTGGAAGATAGTGAAGGACAGGGAAGCCTGGTGTGCTGCAGTCCATGGGGTTGCAAAGAGTTGGTTATGAATTAGCAGCTAAACAACAAGCAACAAATCTCATTCTAGAGGTTTGTTGGGGTCCACCCTCATGATTTAACCACCTCCAGAAGGCCCCAGCTACTAACACCATCACTTTTAGGCATTAGGATTTCAATGTGTGGATTTGGGAGGACACAGATATTCAGAACATAGCAGGCCCTGAGTGTGGGCAAAGGGAGAAGTGTCATGCAAAGATAAATGATCATGAGGGTCTAGGCCACCTGTTCATGTAACTTGTATGTATGTTCCCAGTGCACTTCCCTGGAAAGAAAAAAAAAAATTTATTCAGTCGCTCAGTGTCCAACTCTTTGCAACCCCATGGACTGCAGCCTGCCAGGCTCCTCTGTCCATGGGATTCTCCAGGCAAGAATGCTGGAGTGTGTGCTGCTCCTAAACTCGCAGGGGCTGGGTACAATAAGCACTGTGTTTGCTTCTTCGTAGTAGATGACACAACATTCCTGCTACATGTGCTTCACCTTAGAAGGGACATCTGGTTTGTTCCAGACCAGTGGGACCTCTAGAAACCTTGCCAATGTGGATGCACCCTGAATGCTTCTAGGCTTACTGTCTACCCTTGGCATGTAAGTGGCTTCTCACTAGGACCTCCAATGCTTGCTGCTCTGCTCGGCATGCAGCATGTCCTCTTGGCATAATGTCATAACAGGGCACCACTGTGCTGTTTAGACTATACTGCAATGAAGAGCATGCAAGTGTTATTTTATACATGACATTTTGGTTCTTGGTTTCAATAGTCATTTTAAGGAGAAGGTCTATGTGGGAATCCTTTCTGACCCCCTCACAATGCCCCCCCCCACCCCGCCACTGACACAGAGGCACATGGCAAGGGGCCAGTAAATGTTGGATGGATGGATAGATGAACATATGAATGACTTCCATCTCCTTCAAACTCTTCCCAAGACATCAGTCAAGTTGCCACATAAAGTAGATCCTCACAGGGTAGGAACAGCGACTCATGGTGAAATCTGAATAAGACCCATAGATTAGATTGTAGTACCAAGTCAGTGGTTATTTCCTGATTTTGATAATTGAACTGTGGTTGTGTAAAATAAAGGCTTCCCTGGTGGCTCAGATGCTAAGGAATCTGACTGCAATGCAGGTGACCTGGGTTCGACCCTTGGATTGGGAAGATCCCCTGGGGAAGGGAGTAGCTACCCGTTCCAATATTCTTGCCTGGAGAATTCCATGGAAAATAATGTTCTTGTTTTTAGGAAATATACACAGAAATATTAAAGAAGAAAGGGAATTACATCTGCAACTTATTCTCAAGTGTTTCAGGAAGGAAATTTTCTATCTATCTATCTATCTCTCTATCTGTCAGGAGAGAATGTTTTGTTCTAAAATAATTTGGAAGTATGAAAACATTTGGAGAATCTGAGTGAAGGATATATGGGAATTCTTTGTTTTATTTTTGCAATTTTTATGTAAGTTTGAGATAATTTAAAAATATAAGCTATAAATTAATACAGTAATAATTTTAATTAGCAATGTAACCACTATAGTTTTATTAAAATAAAAAAAAAAAAACCAAATCCAACAAAAACAAAGAACATACCCTTGAATGTGGATCTAGAACATCTTCATTCGCTGAGAGCTAGAAGCTAGAACTGGACAAAAAGCCCCAAAAGAATCCACTTAAAGCAAATACAAAACATGATTTGGTTATTATCTTCAAATTTAAACCTATCAACTATTGAAAATAAGTTTATTTTCAATATTTTCCTTAAATTAAAATCTAAATTATACCTCCACTCTGCTCTAAATTTTAAGACAAAGAATGAATCAACTATGATTTTTTATTTCTTATTTGTAACTTTATTTATCTTGCTATATATTTATCTCATATACTATTTACAGCTTTTATATTTTTATTCCTGTTTCATTTTTAGGAGTAGATATGTGAGGCTTCAACTATTTGACATACCAATAATTCTCTTTTGAACTCCTATCACGCCAACATCCTTGTCGATTTTCTTTCTTTTGATCCTTATCTGGTCTAACTTAGCCAAATGCTCGAAGGCTTTTCACATGATTCCAGACTCTCCCTACCATCATTTTCATCAACTTCATGAAATCCTTCATCTTTGTCAGAAATTTCAGTCTCACTTCCTAAATTATTTGCATCCCATGTTAATTTTATTGGTGTACATTTAGAACATGCTACAGTCAGACCAAGATGCTGACTTGTGGCAGGAACTCTGGTGTTAAGAAAAAAAGAAGTTTGAGTGGTGTGTGTGTGTGTGTACGTTTGTGTGTGTGTGTGTTCTGTTCCCTTGTAGCACATATCTGCAGAACTCTGGGGTCAGGAGGGCTCCTCTCTCTAAGCAGATCGAGCCTCAGGGTTGTGGAATAGTGGAGGGGACTTTTCTTCTGAGGAGTCAGTAGGGAGTTTAGCATTTACCCAGTTCCCTTGTAATTCTAACTGAAATCAGGGACCCTTAGGTCTGATGGCTTCTGTTTTCTGCTGGAGGAGATAGGAGAGAGAAGTGGAGACTATTGTAAAAGGCGAGGGGCTTCTCTGATCTGACAGTTCTAATTGTGTAGTTCAAAATCTTCCTAATTGATTCCTGGGAGTTTCTCAATTTTTAACACTCAAAACAAGTTGTACTAAGTGAAGGTTGGGGCTTTTAAAAGGTGGTTTTTAAAAGGGAGGCTGCAGAGGGATGAATAGCCAGAGCAGAGGGGATTTTGAGGACAGTGAAAATACTCTGTATGATACTCGAATGGTAGATACGTGTCACCATACATTTGTCAAAATCCTCAGAATGTACACCTGAGAGTAAACCCTAATATAAACTGTGAACTCTGGGCAATAGTGATGTTGAAAGGACCACACTGCTGTTGATACTGATGAAGGGAATGGCTATGCACATAAGGGGGCATGGGGTATGTGCTTCGCTCAATTTTGTTGTGAACCTAAAACTGCTCTAAAAGAATTGTCTTAGAAAATGGAAGCATATTTTAAAGTTATTTCAGCGTTCGAAATTGGAGACAATCAACAGAGCCACCTCTTACCGTGAGTTTGCCAGCTCTGGGCTGTGAGCATTGTCTGTGATTACTTCTCTATGCCATCTCATCTCATGAATGGAAAAAGTAAAATTACTTTATTTTACCTTCAGCCATTTGATGTCGAATTTCTCCTTCCAGTACCTTGGGGGTATTGCTACAGTGGACAATTTGTCATCATCACCCTGGCCCCTTCTATACTTAAAGACTCCCTCTGAGGGGTCACCCAGGATACTTTCTGCCCCATCAAGGTCTGTCTTCTATCTACACATCCATCCCAGGCCCCTTGCCCTCGCCATCATCCATGTCCCTTTCCCTGGTGCCTGGGGACTTGCTGAGGTCCCCATCCTCAGAGGGCAACAGGGGACTGGGGTGGGCATATGACCCCACCTTTCTTTGCAGACTTCCTCCACTGCTCAGGACGCACCAGCATCCTCCACCTTTAGACAAAGATTGCGCTCCATCTCTGTGTCCATGTCCACAGACTCCCCTGGCTCCCAGGAACACACACCAAGCCCGCAGAGGGGATGTCGGCTCACTTCCTCTGCAGGACACAGTCTTGAACTCAGCCAGCGCTCAGTGGAAATGAGGTGGGGGCCCCCTTTTCCTGCCAGCCTCCTGATCCCTACATGGAATGCACTCTGCTGGAGTTTGGGAGGGCTGGGTGAAGCATCTCCCTCTGCCTCCTCCCACCAGAAGGGGGGAGCTTGACCCTCTCACCAGGTCTCACTGATGACTCACTGAAGTCTCACTGATGACTCACTGAAGTCTCACTGATAACTCCTAAGCTCAACACCTGACCTATGAGCCTGGGGCTTACAGCACAGGGCCAAGGTCCCAACCTGGGCAGCAGGAAAAGAGCTGTCTCACAGATCAGAGTCCTTGAGTGGTCAGAGCCCTTTCTCCTGGACAGAGACTTGCCTGGAGGCCAAACCTTCTTCCTTACCTTTGGAACAACGAGACCTCCAGGTAACAGGATGTTTAATGGCTTCTACCATGTCCTCTTGGCCCCCAGTGACACTAGAAATTGCCCTACATGCTATGACCCAAGCGACTACAGTCTATACTGTCTGCTCTGGCTCTGGGGCCGCCCTCTTCTGTGCCCCGGGGCTGACTGGCCCCTCTTCCCTTTTCACCCTAAGCAGCTGGACAGGTGGCTGACAGGGAAGTCTTCTCACCCAGAAACCTGCTGCACCCCGGTTACAGATGCCTTCTCAAGGGGCAGGCTTCTGTTGCTTGTTTTGAGAACTTGGAGATTGCTGTTCAAAGCCCAGGAGAACAGGCAGGAAGCATGCTCCTGCTGCCTCCCCTTGCTCTTTGCACAGAGGCAAAGATGAAGCTTGGGTGGGCAGGATTTCCCTGGTCACCGGCTAGAGAAGCTGCTGTAGGGAGGTGTCCCTGAGGCCAGTTTCCTGAACACCTGCCCGCCTCCCCTCCCCACCCAGGTGCGTGTCCACAGACAGTCAGTGCCCTTCAGATGCAGACCCTAAGGTGGAGGCTAGAGAGGGCACCACTGAGGACCCGGGTGAATTGTGACAAGGGCCAGCCCTGTCATTAGGCTAACTTTCCTAATACATGCTTAGGGGCAAAGGTCTCCTTTCATTATTTCGCTTTAAAGTAACCGAGGTCAACTTCAACTATAAGCAGTTACTAGAGAAATACCTTTTGATCAAGATAGAACCGCCCCGCCCCCCAGTTGAGTCTGATGTGTTGCCCCAAACCCCATCATTTTGCAAGTCCTTTCTTGTGAAGATCTGATAGCTCCCCACAGTCCTATAGATGTGACCTGAAGGAGGCGGCACCGTCACCCAAAGGGCCCCTAGCAGCCCGTTAGCCTGGATTGTTGACTTGACTAGGTGCCTGTCTCATAGGATCCTAAAAGTGCTAGACACAAGAAAGGTGCTTTCCATGGTGTGGAAAGAGGCGGAGAACCATCTGTAAGTGGCAGCTGCCCAGGGAGGACAGGGCCTCCAAGCCCAAGGAGGGAGCTCTCCCAAAACCTGTGTGCAGGGTTGCCCACAGTGGCTGGAGAGGCAGGGACTGGGATTGGTGAAGGGCAGGAAGGGCAAGGCCTTGTTCATTCATTTCTTCAGCAACATTCCTTGTTACCAGCTGTGGGATGTTAGCAAGTCTCTCAAACACTGTACCTCAGGCTCCCGAGGTCCAGGGAGAGTCAGGGCAGCTGGGGCCAGGTGGTGGGCTGGGCTAGCAGGGCCTTCGGGACCCACCAGGGTTGGAGCTGTGCTCTCCTTAGTCACTCAGTCGTGTCTGACTCTTTGCAAACCCATGGACTGTAGCCCGCCAGGTTCCTCTGTCCATAGGGATTCTCCAGGCAAGAATACTGGAGTGCGCTGCCATACCCTCCTCCAGGGGATCTTCCCAACCCAGAGATCAAACCCAGGTTTCCCACATTGTGGGCAGATTCTTTACCATCTGAGCCACCAGGGAAACCCAGGGTTGGGGCTTGGGCCTACAAAAAACTGATCAGATAAGACTTTTAAAACATGACCCAGCTGTGTGAGGAGCAGGAACTGTGAGGAGTAAAGGACTGGGGTGAGTGTTATGGATTGAATGGATGACTGTATTTCCCCTAGATTCACTGGTTTAGGTCTCAGCATGGTGGTATTAGAAGGCTGGGCCTTTGGGAGGTGATGGGGGTTAGAGGAGGTCATGAGGGTGGGGCCCTTGTGATGGGGTTTGTGCCCTTGTAAGAAGAGGGAGAGACATGCTCTCTCTCCCTCTTTCTCTGCCTTCCTTCCTTTCTTTCTCTCTCAGCTACATGAGCAAGAAGGTGGTATCTACAAGCCAGGAAGATAGTCCTCAGCAGAACCTGACCGTGGCATCCTGATCTCAGACTTCCAGCCCCCAGAACTGCAAGAAGTATAACCCTTTGAGACCCCAGCCTGCAGTGTGGTGTTGTGGGAGCTGACTGAGACGGGAGGCTGGGGGTCTGGTCGAGTGAGAGAGGAGGGAGCCTCGGGGCCTGGTGGCTGCAGGGTGGGGAGGAGAGCAGCTGGGGTACAGGACACATGCTGTAGGGTGTACCCCCCTGCTGATGGTTTGGATGAGGGGAGCGGAGGAAAGGAGCGTCAGGAGTGACCCCTGGGTCTGGGCTGGGGCTGTAGGGGAGTGGACATGCCATGTTCTGGGGAGGGCAGCAGGGGCCGTGGGATCTGTTGTGCAGGGTTTGGCTTGAGAGCAAGGAGGGGCCTGAGAGGCAGGGGGCTGTCAGGAGGGTGGGGAGTCACTGAGGCTGCAGAGAGGCTCTCCAGGAGAAGGCAGCAGTCAATCACCACGGTGAGGCCTTGCCTCTCAGCCTGCTTCTTCAATGCATTTCCCCCACCTGCCTTCCCCCCGACCCACATGGCTGCCCCAGTGGTCCCTCTGGGTCAAGGGACCCTCTTGGCTGACCCACCTATGAGGAGGGACCTCAACTTTGAGCCATCACTCCCATCTCCACAGGGGCATGCTGCATCCTCAAGGCTTTCCTCAGTGCCCCCAGTTCTTTGCTCTGCATTCCCCAGCCCCCCAACCCCATCTTCTCGCTGACACAAGAGTTGAGTGTGTTCTTGTCTGTTTCCCCAGGAGGTGAGGTTCTCACAACCCAGGGGCCATGCTCTGAACAGAGGGTTTTGCCTCTGAACAAAGGGTCAGGCATCTGGTAAATGAGTGAGGAAATTTATTGAATGACTATGTGAACGCATGCACACGTCAGCACACGAGATGGGCAGATGTGGCTAAGTCACCTGAAACAGCCCCTGCCAATCAGAACAGCCCCGCCAGGCAATGCTTTCTGCCTTTGAAGCTGGTGAGCAGCCTCTCAGGGTTGGGAAATGAGGGAGGAGATTCTTCATTCAATGGAGGGAGGTCAGACTGTACAGGCCTTCCCACTCTGGGGCCTCCTTGCATAAGAACAAAGCAAGAACAATAATGGTGGAAAGCTGAAGGATTCACTGACATAATTCCAAAGTTTGGTACTTAATCTGAAAATATTTGCCAACCTATTATGGATAACAATATTTGCAGCTTAAGGTGCTTACCCTCCACACTCCAGAGTGTGAAGATGAGCCTCTACCCAGACAAAGATGTGCTCCTTGCCATCAGTGCAAATTGACACGGGGTGGCGGTGGGGAGGCTGATTGGTGGCGTCTCAGTCCCACTGCTGCCCCCGGGGCCACTCTGAGAACCCGGCTGACAAAGACAGTAGGATGTAGAAACAGGAAGATTCACAGGCCAGAGGGCCTGATGGGCCTGGGTGTGGGGTGCTTTCTAGATCCCCAACTCTTCCTTGTGCCAGCCCACGTACATCCTTTTCATTGCCAGGTTTCTGGACCTTGGGAACCTAGGGGTAGGAAATCTTCACAGCCACACCCAGGGTCTAGCAAGGCCCTGTGGGTACGCGATCACGGCTGCTGGCTAACATGGGTGACCAAGGTCACCGGAGTTCTTGGGTACAATCACTCCACACATCTGTGGAGTTGGGGGTCTCTCCCATGGAGCCCCGTGTCCACAGGACATGTTGGCACAGAACATGGACAAGGGCCTTTGGCAGCACGTGGCAGAACTTGCTTGAGCGTGGTCGGAGGCTCACTGTCCCAGGGCTGAGGCCCAAGCTGGGCTGCCCCAGGGCCTCGCCCCTTCCCCTGGGCGCCGACTCCACGTGTCACAGCCCCGGCTCTGCCCCCAATGCCCAGGACAGGCATAAGCCAGAGCCCCTTCCTGGGGCTCCAGTTCAGATCCTGGCGGCTCCCCGCTCTCGGGCTCAGTCTGCGGCACCTCTAAACCTTCACTGTGGCTGGAAGAGGGCACGGAATATGACAACTGGCCCCTGGGGCAAGGTCTGGGAGTGGGAAGAAGGCTTCCTTCCCCAGGAAAGCTGGGGCGCTCTTGTCAGAAAGAGCAGCAGAGGCTGGGTAGCAAACCCGCTCCATGAAGGGAGGAGAAGGAAGAGATGGCTGGCTGCCTCGCCCAGGTCAACCAGCTGGCTAGGAGTCCAGGGCTGGCCGACCTGTCAAAGGACAGGCACAGGCAGCCATGTGGACAAACACGCAGAGCGAGAGAGACCCGAGCGCTCGGAGCCCAGAGAATGAGAGCAGTGAGGCAACCACAATGAATATGAGCATTAAGAACGACCCTCTACTCCACCCTTATCCTTCAATCAACTAGTTGCTTTTTTTTTTTCTTTGAGGAATTATGAGAGTAATCTAGGGAAAGCATCTCTAGGGGTGAGTCCAGGGGAGGGCATGTAACTGTGTAACTGTCCAATCCCACAGCCTGGAACCTTGGAGTCTTGGCTCAGCTGCGGGCTCAGCATGGCCCGTCTCTAGAACAAGTATCTCCTTCATCCTGTCCGTTCCACAGACAGGGACCGGCTTCCTGCTGAAGGTCCTGTGCTTACCGTTGTTCTGAGCAGAAACTGCGGGGAAAGATCCCTGCTGCCACAGAACCCAGCTTCTGCTCGGGAGAAGAGGCAACAGGAAGAAAAATGGTAATCCAGATGATGATACAGGCAGGGAAGAAAAGAAAATAAGGTGAGGGAGCAGGGCACTTGGGTGCAGGTCTGGGAGGGCCTCCCTGAGGAGCTAATATCTGTACTAAGCACCAGATGATAACAAGAAGCCAAGAAAGGATCGGGAGGAGGGAACAGCCAGAGTGAAACACCTCAGACAGAGGCGCTGGGCTGGAAGGTGGGGCGTTCTGGGGTGGCCCCTGCTGGGTCACTCTCAAGGACCTGTCTGTCCTTTGACAGACCACCCCGATAGGGGCTCCCCTGAGCACACAGAGCACCCAGATCTACACGTAGTGGTGGTGGGGGGGCGGCGGGGAGCGGTCAGAGACAGAGGCTGGGCCAGCTCCCCCAGTACTGTCCTGAGAACACATACACAATCATTTCCGTTGTTCCTCAAACAAGAAAGTAGACGTGTAAGGCAGACAGACAATAAACCACTGCAGAGCTGTCAAGTTGGCAAAGTTTGTCGTTTCTTACCTAGTACATCCCCTTTAAATCCTCGGCAGGCAGGCCAGGAGGAGCCTGGGAGCCTCGTCGATTCTCTAATTTTAGGAAAGAATCTGACCACCTCAGGCTCACCAACAGGCTTGAAAGTGACCTCTGTTCAGGCCAGCGGTGGGGTAGGGGGTGTGGGAAGTGACCACAGTGATGTTTTCCATGTGTTTTTGGTAGTTGTAAGCTGTCTGATGTTTTGATGCACATGTGGGACAAAACTGCTGAAAGCTTTAAAGCACAACACAACCATGATTCCTAAGGGAGAGAGAGGGAGAGAGAGAAAAAAAATTAGAAGCAGTTTTCTGAAAATGAAGAGGCCTCCATGAAGGCCTGAAAATGAAGAGGTACCATGATGGAACAGGCTGGAGGGTGGATTTTAAGACATTGGTTGGTAGGGAGGCAGGGAAGGGCCTGGGAGTCACAGAGCCTTGTCCAGGCCACTGACATCTGCTTCCTGGCCTCTGCTCCCCTCTTCAATCCTGAAGATCATGCCCACATACAAGCCTGTCTTCTGCTCAGAGAAGGCTTGGACTTGTTCTCAGGGCCCTCCCAGCGAGCTCACCTGCTCAGGAAGCCAGCTGTCCTGTTACCTAAGAAGTCACCAGGCACAAGACCCCGAGGCTCTGGAACATGGGCAGAGATTGCGGCGATGAAGGTAGAAGGGATACAGGGACGCGGCGGGCTGCCGAGCCTTGTCCTGGGCCACCTGGAAGAGATGTGGAGCCCAGCCCTGGTCAGCAGCATCTGCGGTCCTCAGGGCAGAGCCGGGGCCACTTTGCAGGTGTCCTACATAGCTCTTAGCACACCCCTGCTTGCATATCTATGAAGCGGGCATGCTGCTCTGTGCCCTGCCTGTCTCACTGGGTCTATCCGTCATTCAATGTTCAACAAAGAACACCTACCATGTGCCCCGCCTCAAGGTCATGGGAAAAATGGGTGAATGAATGCTTTGAAGAGGCGCTGTGGCCTCCCCAGCAGTTGACAGAAACTGGTTTGTGACAGTGTCCCCCCTTTCTCACTGTTGGGCTGTTCATTTCCCGCAGGACATGGACCTCACTTTATGGGTAGCGGCTGAGCACAGTTTGAAAAAACTGTATCATCCCCAGGCCAGCACAGGGCCTGTCATAAGCTTAAGTATGTATTTCTTTTATAAAGGATGTCAGTGTTTTGGGAATATGAAGGTGTGAGGAGCAGGCGCAGGGTCTGTGTTCCTAGGGGAGAGCCAGGAGTTCAGGAAGAAACTGAGGCTCTGATGTGCCTCCAGGCTCTGCATGATGAGATGGGCTGGGTCATTGTGTTTGGCCCAGCAAATGGGTCTCCTCTGCTCACCAGCCTCTGCTGGGCAGGGCCTCAAAAAAAACAGGATACCTCACAGGTCTTTCTGGAGTCCAAAGATACTCCAAGACTCCCTCGCCTTTCCATACCTAGAAAGGCTTGGCTCCTGATGGTGATGGTCCAGCCTTGTCCACTTTCCCCCAGGCAAGCGCCAGGCCACAGTCATTCACGTAGCTCTCAGCCCCGTCCCTGCAGACTGAGTTCCTGTTTCCTAGGAGGTCACTGGATCTCTGGCCTCTGTCCCAGCTCACTACCCCCCAAGCAAAGACAGAGAAAGAGCGGGTCTTAGAAGGCAGTGAGCTGTTCCTGGGGTGCTTTTTGCCCCTGTAGCCTTCTCCTGGTGGGTTTGGGCAGCCTGGGCTGGGAGGTTGGGGGTTGGGGGACAGTGAGCTCACCTGGATTGTCTGTGTGGGGGTGGGACCTGCATTGCACACTCTGGTCAGGGGCCCCTCCGATTTCTGTTCTGTGTTTTTACATCCTGATTATTTCATATACGGCCTTCTGATGGACTCATTTACTGGGAAGCTAAAGATACTCTTAAATGCCTAAAAATAAACCTGAACTGCTAAAAATTCAGCATTTCTCTCCCTCGCCTCCACCAGCTGGGCCTGTCTGCTTTCACTCCAACACCATCAGGAGCTACAAACAAGATTTACAAAAGTGAACAAGTTTACATGGGCCTGATTAGCAGATTCTCTTTTATCTTCAATTTGCCAAAACATTTTAGAGATGTTATTACTGAGACTCACTCTTTCTCTCCCTTCCGTCTTTCTTTTCTTCCTTCTTTCCCCTTCCTTCCTTCCCCCTTTCCCCTAACCACTTCAGTTTTGTGACTTGTGCTCTTTTATTTTACTATTTGGGATAAGTTTTATATAAATTCAGGCTCCCAAAATTCCCTCCCTCTGGTCAGCTGCACCTCCTTTTCTTATTTCAATTATTTTAAGAGACTCTTCTGGTTTCTATGAATACTGTGCTGATCGCCTGAAGGCCAGTTAAGAATAAACCTGCTAAACCAATAAATTACACTCACCCTCATTTCCAGAGAAACCCTTTTACATAAATATCTGCCATAGAAATAAATCAGATAAATTAATAAGAACTCCCTCCTCCCCCCAAACCAAACAGTGAACAGTAATGGTTATCAGACCAGTTAAAAGAATAAACCTATTAAATAAATAAATTTGCTCTACACCAATTTATGTCACCAATGTACTTAAGGGGAAACCTTTTAAAGGAATAGATTTACAGTGCACACACACAGATCTCCACTGGGTATGTGTAATTACGCATAAGAAAGGCATTACTTTTAAAGTGGATGAATGGGCCATACTTTTTTGATTTACTGTTAGAAACAGAAAAATGGTAATGGCATGAAATAAGCGTTTGCAAACCCATTTCGGAAGACAGGAAATGCTTGATTTACCTAGGGTACCCATCATGTTCTGTATTTCAGATCGAAGTAGATAAATGGGAAGGCAAATGGATATTTGGGGGGAAATCTATAGCCTTTCTGTCAACTCGGCAAGTTAAACGTTTGGAATAAAAATGCAGAGAGTGTCTATATGTGAGGAAGAACCCATGATTCATCAGCAATCTGGCAAATGGAAGTGGGCAGTGCTTACCTGGGAAGGTGAGGATTTCTCACATGGGAGGGGCCCCAGGCCTTTTCCGATCCCCGAAGTCTTCAGCTATGAAATCTTGCATCTGACTCATGTTGCCGCTTTCCCTCCTGGCCACCTGAACACGGCCCCCGATGCTGTGCCTGCTCTGGTGTCCTTCTTGCACTTAAAAACCCTGTCTGTGCCTGCACCCCATCTGAAGAAGGGATGGACACCCTGTGTGGTAACTGGACATTGTTTTCAGGGAGGCCATGTGGAGCCACGGGCCTCGCTGATCAATGCCATGCGCAAACTTTTATTGAATGCCAACTGTGAACATTTACCTGTGTCAGTTGCTGCTTACGAACTCCTACACGATTTCTGTATTTCATACAACTCAGTATTTCCCCAGGCAGAAATCAGTTTTCTAGAAACTAGCCCAGGACCTCGGGAGCCATGTCTACACTCAAACAGGGGGTTGAAACTAGAGTCCAAATCCTAAATATTTCCTAAATAGTAGCCCTCTCTTCCTGAATTACCCAAGTCACTTCAGGAATTATTTCCTCTGTTTGTTTTACCCTTTGGCTCACAGCCTCAGAGGAAGACCTTCAGGCTGGGTAGGATGGAAGCCTTCATTTCAGTCTCAGCATGGTTAGTCATTGGCTGATCAAAGCCTCTCTGAGCCTCAGTTTTCACATCTCCAAAACTAGTATAACCCCCGCACAGCCTCTGGCGTTTAAATGGAATCAGGATTAAATAAACTTACCGTGTTGGGCAGGCAGTAAATGGTGACAATATCTGTTTGTTGATTTTCATCATCAGAGACACAAAAGCTATGACCAGGTGACAGGCCTACCTCTGTCCTAGCTGTTCAGAGGGCCAAGAAGATCTAGCCCCCAGGTTCTGTCTCAAGGAGGGCATACTAATTCTCCTGCATGGTGAAGTTGAGTCAGTGAGGGCAGAGAGAGGAGGGCATTCCAGGCAGCGGGTACAGCCAGGCAAAGGCAGCTGGGAAGGAACAAGGGAAGGAGGGTATCTGGAGGTGAAGCACCTGACTGTCAGGGAGCCTCAGAGCTTTGGCTCAGAAGATGCTCTCGAAAGAGTTAACGAGAGCCCTCTCTCAGCCACCGGAGGAAGCTTGGCCTCTTCCAGCTTGACTGCTTCCATCAAGCAGTCAGATCAGCTGCCTCCCCCCTTCTCTCCCTGCCCCGGGACCACCCTGTGTGAAGGTTTTCCCCTCACTGGGCCGGAGCCTGCCCTGGTTCTGCCTGCGGGATTCAGGCCCCAGGCAGGTGCCCCACTCCTGCTCAGGGTCGGTGGTCCTGGCTGGGGGGGGGTCCCGCCTGCCTGCACGCCCATGGAAGGATGTGCTGAGAGCAAAAGAGTATTCAGGAGCTGGCAGATTTACACAGTCAGATGCACTAAGATCTTTTGACCGGCTTAAGAATAAATATGGCCCAACATATTGTCGTTTTTATGGATATTTACAACCAAGGCACTTTGTAAACCCAAGAACTAATATTTCCCAGAGGAAATCTGGCTCTCAATTCTTGATAAATTATTGGAAATTCAAGCCTACCCCAGCCAAGGAGTTTCTGTAACATTTTTGGCTCCACAGGTGAGGCCTAAGACTAACTTAGGCTTGTCTGGGGCTGAACCACTGGAGGGGATGAGCAGCCTCAAGGCACCTAGATGGTAACTCCAGTGGTAATAATCACAGTTCTCCTGTAGCAATTATTAAGGCCCAAGCATTCTTCTAAGTCCTTCTTCAAGTCTCAACTCATTTAATTGCCACAACAAACTATGCTGTGAGTGCTGGTATCATCCCCATTTCACAGATGAGGAAACCGAGGCAGTAGGTTACAGTAAGATTCATGGAGAGCATCTCAAGGGTAAACAGGAAATGCAAGTTCAGTGTATTGGTGGGTATGCTTTCTGTTGTAAGTTAGAAAGTCCAAATAAAACTTATATTTAAACAAAAAGAAAGAAACATATTAGCTCTTGTAAATAAGTGCCTAAGGAAGTTTGCCTTCAGGCAGTTCAGGGCAGGACCTCCACTAATGTCATCAAGTTTCCTAATGCCTCTTGGCTCCCTGTATGCAGGTCAAGAAACAACAGTTAGAACCAAACATGGAACAACAGACCCGTTCAAAATTGGGAAAGGAGTAAGACAAGGCTGTATATTATTGTCCTGTTTACTTATATACAGAATATTTCATGCAAAATGCTGGGCTGGATGAATCAAACAAGCTGGCATCAAGATTGCTGGGAGAAGTATCAATACCTCAGATATGCAGATGATATCACCCTAATGGCAGAAAGTGAAGAACTGAAGAGCCTCTTGATGAGGGTGAAAGAGGTGAGTGAGAAAGCTGGCTTAAAACTCAACATTCAGAAAACTAAGATCATGGCATCCGGTCCCATCACTTCATGGCAAATAGATGGGGAAAAAGTGGAGGCAGTGAGAGACTTTATTTTGGGGGGCTCCAAAATCACTGCAGATGGTGACTGCAGCCACGAAATTAAAAGATGCCTTGCTCCTTAGGAGAAAAGCTATGACAGAACTAGACAGCATATTAAAAAGCAGAAACATCATTTTGCCAACAAAGGTCCATATAATCAAAGCTATGGTTTTTCTAGTAGTCTGTATGGATGTGAGAATTGGACCATAAAGAAGGCTGATTGTCAAAGAATTGATACTTTCAAACTGTGGTACTGGAGAAGACTCTTGAGAGTCCCTTGGACCGCAAGGAGATCAAACCAGTCAATCCTAAAGGAAATCAACCCTGAATATTCATTGGAAGGACTGATGCTGAAGTTGAAGCTCCAATACTTTAGTCGCCTGATGTAGAGATGACTCATTGGAAAAGATCCCAGTGTTGGGCAAGACTGAAGGCAAAAAGAGAAGAGGGCGCAGAGGACTGAGACGGTTAGATAGCATCACTGACTCAACGGGCATGAATCTGAGCAGACTGCATG